>NC_079403.1:3612326-3874826 GCF_029220125.1 Pseudoliparis swirei
ACACGAGGAGAAGCTGGCCGAGCCGGAGGAGGAGGAGGAGGCAGCAGGCTGTCGAATGTCTAGGGCTCCACCAAGTGGAGGTTTTGAACGCGTGCCGGGCGCCTCTCGGTACATCGACCCCCCCCACACACACAAACACACACACACTCACACACACACACACACTCCAAGTGCCAGATTTACACACTCTGTGACTGCGCGGCTCCGTCAACAAGCAGAAAGCAATCACTGGAGCTCCTCAAGCTGCCAGTCACAGCGCTCACGTGGACCGGGCCGGGTCAGCTGATCAGGACTCGTCACGCAGCCGCTCCGTGACCTCGGAGACCCTCCTCTTCGCCCCCGGAGACCCTCCTCTTCGCCCCTGGAGACCCTCCTCTTCTCCCCCGGAGACCCTCCTCTTCGCCCCCGGAGACCCTCCTCTTCGCCCTCCCTCCATCTCTTTATCATCCTCTGTTTGTGATCCCTCGTCTTTCAGTGTCGTCACTGGATGAACTCACAATGTGATCACAGCGGGGGCCGGAGGCCGATAGCAATGGGACTGATGGTGGTGTATGAATGTATGAATGTGTGAATGTGTGAATGTATAAATGTATGAATGTATGAATGTGTGAATGTGTGAATGTGTGTGAATGTGTGAATGTGTGAATGTGTGTGAATGTGTGTGTATGCATGTGTGTGTGTGAGTGTGTGTGTGAATGTGTAAATGTGTGTGTGAATGTGTAAATGTATGAATGTGTGTGAATGTGTGAATGTGTGTGAATGTGTGAATGTGTGTGTGTGAGTGTGTGTGAATGTGTAAATGTATGTGTGAATGTGTAAATGTATGAATGTGTGTATAAATGTGTTTGTGAATGTGTGTGTGTGAATATGAATGTGCCATAAATGTGTGTATGAATGTGTCATGATTGTGTGTATGAATGTGTGAATGTGTGTGAATGTGTGTATTAATGTGTCTGAATGTGTTTATGAATGTTTGTATGAATGTATGAATGTGTGAATGTGTTTGTGAACGTGTTATGAATGTGTGAATGTGTAAATGTATGAATGTGTGTATGAATGTGTGTGAACGTGTGTATGAATGTATGAATGTGTGAATGTGTGTGAACGTGTTATGAATGTGTGAATGTGTAAATGTATGAATGTGTGTATGAATGTGTGAACGTGTGTATGAATGTATGAATGTGTGAATGTGTGTGAACGTGTTATGAATGTGTGAATGTGTAAATGTATGAATGTGTGTATGAATGTGTGTGAACGTGTGTATGAATGTATGAATGTGTGAATGTGTGTGAACGTGTGTATGAATGTGTGTATGAATGTGTGTATGAATGTGTGTGAACGTGTGTATGAATGTGTGTATGAGTGTGTGTATGAATGTATGAACGTGTGTATGAATGTGTGTCTGAGTGTTTGTATGAATGTGTGTCGCTTGGTTTTTAGAGGCGTGTCCTCGATGCCCAGGTGGTCGGTTCCTGCGTATAGAGGATTGTATACTTAACATTCGGGGCGTCTGAGGGTCAGAGGTCAGCAGGTCTGTCTATCAAACACCAGGTTGGTGGTTCAATCCCCGCACTAGTCAATGTGTCCTTGAGCAAGACACGTAACCCTGAGTTGCTCCCCGTAGCCGTGTCTACTCTGCTCTTTGAGTACCTAAATGTGCACTATATAAATGAAATGGATTATTATTTATTATGCTGGAGCTGGTGAATAGATGTTGGCCCACCGGACTCCTGCAGCACGTCATCATCGGCCCACTGTGAAGTCAGAGGAGACATAACAAGTGCTGAAGTTGCACTTCTTGACTTTAATGTTGGAGGACGAACATCCCGATGAACAGCTAGTTTATATCTGATCAAAGATATTCATATTCAGCAAAACAAGAATGTATAATTTTGTGGATTACCAAAAAAATGGAGCAGAGCGAAGCTCCTGCCAGAGAAAAAATGTCTTCGCCAAGATTAAGAATACAACTTTAAAAGCATATTGTACTTATTTGGTCCTGTCACATCTCTGGTGTTAAGCCATATAAGCTGTCTGCAACTTAATCTAATCATAAACAACTTTTAAAAAAATGAATTTCCACGATTTTAATAGGCTGGATGAGTCGAGATCATTCAGCCCGGGTCTATAGGCTCTGGCATTGATTCAGCACGCTCACTCGTCCTTTAATGGGGTGTTTGGAAGAATTCTGCAAAAGACACACTGGCTCTAATGCTTAATAGGCACACCACATCAAAGATTAATATCCATAATGCTATTAAAACTCAAGGATAGGCTGGAATGATAATTAGAAAATGCAATCACAAGCATCAGAGTAGATTAATTGCGAGGCGGCGTTTCCTGATTTTTTTTTTTCCGGGGGAAACACGCTTGTCACACTCGCGCCACATTACGGGCATGAACGGAGAAAATAACCCATCAAATGTTACACGTATCAACAGCATCCATATTTTACCTCCTGTAATACTGGAGCAGCACTTTGACGAAGTAACAACAACAAAATGTCCGCTTAGGCGTCAGATAACAACACCGCATTTTAATTCAGTTTTACGTTAGCTAGTAAAACGTGTTTGTTATAGATTGTTTATAGATTCTGGAAAAGTTTGGTCGATTTAACCTTTTGAACCTCAACTGATTTTTGTAAGTCATATTGCCGTTAGCTAGTAAAACGTGTTTATTCTAGATTGTTTAGCGATTCTGGAAAAGTTAGGTCGGTTTAACCTTTTGAACCCCATCCGATTTTTGTAATTTATATTTCCGTTAGCGAGTAAAACGTGTTTATTCTAGATTTTTTAGAGATTCTGGAAAAGTTAGGTCGGTTTAACCTTTTGAACCCCACCCGATTTTTTTAATTCTTATTTCCGTTAGCTCGTAAAACATGTATATTCTAGATTGTTTAGAGATTCTGGAAAAGTTAGGTCGGTTTAACCTTTTGAACCTCACCCGATTTTTGGAAGTCATATTTCCGTTAGCTAGTAAAACGTGTTTATTCTAGATTGTTTAACGATTATGGAAAAGTTCGGTCGGTTTAACCTTTTGAACCTCACCCAATTTTTGTAATTTATATTTCCGTTAGCTAGTAAAACGTGTTTATTCTAGATTGTTTAGAGATTCTGGAAAGGTTAGGGTGGTTTAACCATATGCTGCGACATATAATATAACTATGCATGCTTTACTGTTTCTATAGTCCTAATTGCAACGTTCATCCATTCACAAAAAAACATCATCAACTCAGTCAAAAAGTATAATGAATACTTGAAATATTTGCTGATGAGACGGCTTCAATTGGGTGAGACTGTCTGAGAGGCTGAGAAACGAGCAATGTTTTCGGTTTGCGATCTCATTAGCTCACTTATTGGATTTTCTAAAGAATTACATTCATTTACATGCCGTACTTCACTTCCATCAACGGCGCCATAGAACTTATTCTTGAGACAGTAACTGGGCCCCTTTGTCCTTGTGAATATTCCACTTGTCAATGCGGTCGTTACTGAAGAGCTATGGACAGAAAGCAGTCAGGATTGTTGAAGTGGCGTGCGGCACTCTCTCGGCATTTCAAGAGGCGCACGGGGGGGGGGGGGGGGCGGGGCTCTGGGCCTCATGAGGTACCCATAGTCAATGGGCACTTTTTTTTTAGAAGGAGAGGCTAGATTTATTAGGATTTACTTCTAAAAGACCATCGAAGAGTCCTTATGGGGGAGGGGGAGGGGGGAGTATCGTAAGAAGACCAAAAACACAACATTTGGGTAATTCGTCATACAGTATGCATTTACAGTTCTTCTTTTTGAGTACATCATAACATCCACTCTTAGAAATGACGGTGCGAGCTAAATCATTTCAGAAAGGTTCCAATTGGACGGTTCTACCTCAAACCCGACACAAATGGTTATTTCTAAACCAACTGTGAAGGGTCCCACCCAGAACCCATATGATAGCTTGTAGAGAACCTTTCTATTGTATTATGGTTCCACCAAGAACCCATATCATAGCTTGTAGAGAACCTTTCTATCTGATATCTTGTAGAGAACCTTTCTATTGTTTAATGGTTCCACCAAGAACCCATATCATAGCTTGTAGAGAACCTTTCTATCTGATATCCTGTAGAGAATCGTTCTATTGTTTAATGGTTTCACCCAGAACCCATGATAGCTTGAAGAGAACCTTTCTATTGTTTAATGGTCCCACCCATAACCCATATGATATCTTGCAGATATTTCTATTGTTTAATGGTTGCACCCAGAACCCATATGATATCTTATAGAGAACCTTTCTATTGTTTAATGGTTTCACCCAGAACCCATGATAGCTTGAAGAGAACCTTTCTATTGTATAATGGTTTCACCCAGCACCCATGATAGCTTGAAGAGAACCTTTCGTTTGTTTAATGGTCCCACCCATAACCCATATGATATGTTGCAGATAACCTTTTTATTGTTTAATGGTTGCATCCAGAACCCATATGATAGCTTATAGAGAACCCTTCTATTGTTTAATGGTTGCACCCATTACTGAAAGGCTTCAGTAGGTGATGGTTCTTCGTAGAACCACAAAGCCTTTTAAAGAACCATTTAAGAACTATTACTTTTCTGCGTGTATGTCCCTTTTATTTTGTAAGTACTAAAGTGTAATTATATTTCCGTCCGCCTGCTTCTGATCTCAGAAGAATCCGATCCCTGAATTATCTCCACGACGCTCTCTCGGTGCACATTGGCTGATTGCGTAATCATCCGGCTGCCCCGGTGAAGCACGTATTGAAAGCGAGAGGTTTTTGTGTCCATAAGTGTTGCCCTATTGTCCTCCGCATGCTGCTGAGTGGTTATTCTGCCGTGCTGGTTGTCAAGCCCATTGTAAAAAGGTGATAATAAAAAAAAAGTGCCTATCCACTAATGTTTCCTCTTTTCACAGGAACCCAACGGACATCAAAGAGAGGGAATACAATGTCTGTTCTGTTGACACGGCCTTCCAGTGTTCACCCAATCAGAAGTTCATTACCATAATTCAGAAAGTCGTCCAGAAGACGGTTCCCGCCAAGCTGATCGGATACCATGGGAGCCAATCAGGTCGCGCTCCTCCTGACGCTCTCCATCCTGTGGCCCAGCGCCGCCCTACCTTTCACGCCCGGGAATATCGGGAATCTGTTCGGGATGGCGGAGAGTGACGGGAGGATTCTCCAGCGGTCCAAACGTGGATGGATGTGGAATCAATTCTTTCTGCTTGAGGAATACTCGGGAAACGACCATCAATACGTCGGCAAGGTAACGTGGCCCCCGGACGCTTTGCGCGCGGACTAATTATAGGAGGGTTAGCTTGGTGGAGTTGTGTTTGATGTAATTGGCTGAAGACGGATGGGCTGCCAGAAATCTGGCGGTTCCAGGCGCATTTAACTGGAGCTCTCAGATACACAGCGAGTGCATAGGAAGTGCTCTGCTCCTCTTCTGTCCTTTTTGTTTGCTTCTCTTCTTCAGCACACTAAAAACAAACTCATTATAATCATTTATTGGCCAATTAACGCTCATTGTATTTGCAATCTTTGTATATAGTGACAACGTGTCACGGTTACACAACCTCCAAGCGAATGAAGGTACTGTTCCGTATACCCCTAACTTCTTGGGGCCGGTATTACTCTTCATGACCGTATGTGTTTGCAAAATCAATGAGCAAAATCCAAAGCACGTTCATTTCTTAATTTCAGATGTCATTATCTAAAACATATATATATCTCATTATCATCACCCAAAAACGACAACGTTGAATATGAAGTGGTTTGTTTGTCCTACAGGCATCTTAATCAGTCAAAAGGTACATGAGCCTTAAGCTAATTCAGCTCAAGGCTCCGTCTGGCATTCAACACTCGGGATGTGAAAGACATAAAGTATTTTCTTTACTTCAGAATGAGACCTTGAAGGAGGTTCATGGGCACCACAGTTACAATGCAGGGCAATGGAAGAAGCACTAAGGCTGAATACTAACATTTAATACAGTTTGTGGATTCTGACTAACTGAAACATTTAAATATCATCTCTGGTGATCGTTTTCTACGTTTTGCGGAATTCGTTTTTTTAGTCATCGTTAAAAAACACGACGCAGTAATTGTTTGCCAAATTCCTCAAATTGGTTACCAATCCATGTGGAGCCTTGAAGAGAGTTGAAATGAGCAACGCTCAGTTATTTAGACCAAACTCTGACACTCTACTATCTACTATCATTACCTGTTATCGGGCCACACACCAGAAACACAGCAAATTAATAATTACAATTAAACGCATCCAGTATAACTTTAAAGAACTTCAATTATATGATCAATTCAGAAACACAGACAGAGTTAAGATTCAAATTTGATAATAAATACCAGTTTAAGAGCCACACAAGTCCAACGAGACTACACACAGAAACATGAAGGTGCCATCTGGAACCAAAAATGATTCTAAAGAGTGATGCCATAGAAGAACCATTTCTGGTTCCACAAAGAACCTTTCAAACCAGGGTTCTTTAAAGAACCATTTCATTAAATAGTTCTTCTAAGAACCTATAAAGGTGTCTCAAAGAACCTTCAAAACATGGTTCTTTAAAGCACAATTTCTGGTTCCACAAAGAACCTTTCAAACCAGGGTTGTTTAAAGAACCATTTCCTTAAATAGTTCTTCAAAGAACCTATAAAGGTATCTCAATGAACCTTAAAAAATGGTTCTTTAAAGCGCCATTTCTGGTTCCAAAAAGAACTTATCAAACCAGGGTTCGTTATAAAGAACCATTTCCTTAAAGATTTCTTCAAAGAACCTGAAACGAAAAAACTATTCTCGAGTAGTTGATGGTTTCAAGGAACCATTTAAGAACCATCACTTTTCCGTGTGTAGAGCCGGTCCTCGTCAACCTCGTAGTGGTTCGACACTGCATTTTAAAAATTGCAAGAGAAAAAAGCCTACAAAGGAAGAGCAGAATTTGGGGCACAACGCCCCCCCCCCCACCCCTCCCCCTTCCAGATCAGAGAGGTTCCTGTCAGCTCACCCATGCTAGCGCTCTGAAGACAGGTGTGTGATGGGCGGACGCCGCAGTTATCAACCCTCGGGGAGGGAAACGAGGAAACTCGTCGACAGCCAATTTTCTCAAGAGGAATCCGGCTTTCATCACACACACCTCATTCTCCGGAGTAAACAAGTGTCTAGTGCGAAGGTTGAGTACGTGGGGAATGAAGGGGGGGGGGAGGGGGGATATGACAACCGCTTTTTTGCAGAGAACCATCATTCTGATATGTCGGAGAGAAAGGAACAGCGGAATTTAATGGAATATGGAGGGAAAAAAAGGGGAAAGGAGGTGGAAGAAAACATATCAATCAGAGAGGGAGGTGGAATTCACCTCGTCGTGTGATGTGACGAGGCGGCAAAGCAATCGCTAACGATAAATGAGGGGGGGGGGGGGAGGGCGTCCATTGACATGTCAGCCGACCGGCGCGGTGTGGCTTTCTTCGCGACTCTTTGATGCTCTCCGGCGCCCCGGAACTTCTGTGGCATGACAGCGATCACATCCAACCGGCTCCCCGAGTCCAATATCATTCACCATTAACCTGTCAGAGGAAACACGAGGCCGTAATAAATTACCGCGCCGAGCGGCTTCACGGGAGACGCCGCGGCGGCGATCCATATCGCTAATTCAATCAGTTTAACTTCGGCGGTCTGGATGTAGAGGCAGACGGCGAGGCCGACGGGGGAAAGATAAATACAAGTTAAGGGAGAGATGGATAGATGGAGGAGGAAGAAGTTGTTTGGGGGGGGACAGAAATATTATCGAGCTGTTCGTCCATCAACAGAAATATTATGGGAGAATCGCTTCTGGCAAACATGCCAAATATATATAGAAAATAAAACACCAAAAAACTGGGCCTAGAAAATATTTGGCATGTTTGCCTCAAGCGATTCACCGATGACATATACATATAAATATATATATATATATTTAGATATATATATATATACTGTATATATATACATATATATACTGTATATATATACATATATATATATGTATATATATACACATATATATATATATGTATATATACTGTATATATATATAATTACTTGTAAAACATTACCGTGGGCTCTGAGAAACTGCTTTTCACTCTATATTAAATTAACCTTTTAGAATCCTTGGACCCCCCCGGAGGGTCTTTGGACTTTATTGCTATAAAAAAGAAGATATATAATATATTAATGTTTCACATTAAATTAAACAACAGAGCCTCGACTCCAAGAATCAGTCAGCAATTAAAAAATAATAATAATTATTGTGTGAATACCTTTTTTTATTATGATAATCATAAATATATAATCATCATATTTCAAGAATAAAAAGCGAGTGGGCGATTAGTCATCAATAATCAAAACTACCTGTTAGTCGGATGAACGGGACGGTGAGAAAAACAAGTTGACGGATCGATAGCGGAGCTGCAACGATTAATCAACTCATCCGCGGAGAAATAATCTCCCATGTTGACGATTGATTAATAGTTTTTCAGAAAAAGGCCACAACTTCCTCTGGTTTCCAGCTTCAAGAATATTAAAACATTCCCTCTGCCTTCAGTTGACATCATGGTTAATTCAGTGTCCGTGGGTTTGTTGGACGGAAAGAAAAAAATTATAAATAAAATGAAGACGAGAATGTTTTTGAACTAATCGCCAAAGGCTGTGGAAAATAAGATGTGTGTATTATTTGGCTGCATGATGAGGGGCGGATGAGAGAGGTCTATAACCGAATGAATAAAGCACTTTCATGTCCATTTTCATCAGAGTCCTGATGGCCGTCCTCCTACAGATAAGTCGATGGCCTTTGCAGTGTACTGTGTGAGATCTTGTTTATTTCACAGCCAATCAAAAGCCTCTCCAATCAACCCACACACACTGTCACTTGAGCTTGATTTCTTGATTACCACAATCAAGTCGGATGTAGAGACACTTCGCTCCGGTGACGACTTCGCCTTCATCGAAACCGCAAAAAAAGAAGAAGAAGAAGCAGCCGTGGTGACGGCGGGCGTATAATGAATGCAGCTCGTGTTGCTTATCAAGGTGCTGGAAGGAGCTTTGAAGCTTCCACAGCGAGCGGCGGCATGATGACGGGAGCAGAACGATAAGAAAGGAAAAGAAATAACCGCGATCGTTACAAAAAAAGAAGAAGCAGGGCTTTCTGAGCACTTACTCAGCAGGTATCGGCAAAAACGGCGGCGAGAAAAGGGAGCGGGCGGCGCACTCCGGGTACCGCAAACAACCAACGCCGAAACTCGAAACTCTTCGGCGGGTGGGGGAGGGGCCTCCGTTAATGAGAGCGAGCGCTCGCCATGCGCCCTACTTCTTAAAGCGAGGCCTGTGAAGTGAGAACGGCGAGGCGACGCGACCGCGGAACCTTTTTTGGGGGGTTCTGCAGCTTTCTGAGCGCCGTGTTTGAAGTGAACTACGTCATATTAAGCTGCCGCGACGCCGCTTTGTCCCGTCGTCCTCGCGGAGAAAAATGTGAACCTCGAAATTAGAGCTCACTTTGTTGCGTTAATGTCTCGAGTGTCCGCCAGGGTTCTTTGGTCCGGCGTGGATTTTTTTGCAGAACTCTGCTCCAGAAATGTGCTTCAATATCCACCTGAAGTACACACGGAACAATGGAGGGGCCGTCTGGAACCGAAAAATGGTTCTTCAGAGCGATGCCATAGAAGAACCATTTCTGGTTCCACAAAGAACCTTTCAAAATAGGGTTCTTTAAAGAACCATTTCCTTCAAATAACCTATAAAGGTGTCTCACAGAACCTTCAAAATTGTTCTTTAAGGCACCATTTAAGGTTCCACAAAGAACTTTTCAAACTAGGATTCTTTAAAGAACCATTTCCTTAAAAGGTTCTTCAAAGAACCTATAAAGGTGTCTCAAAGAACCTTAAAAAATGGTTCTTTAAGGCACCATTTCTGGTTCCACAAAGAACCTTTCAAACCAGGGTTTTTTAAAGATCCATTTCCTAAAATAGTTCTACAAAGAACCTATAAAGGTGTCTCAAAGAACGTTCAAACATGGTTCTTTAAGGCACCATTTCTGGTCTCACAAAGAACCATTCAAACCAGGGTTCATTAATGAACCATTTCCTTAAAGAGTTCTTCAAATAACCTATAATGGTGCATCTAAGAACCTTAAAAAATGGTTCTTTAAGGTACCATTTCTGGTTCCAAAAAGAACCTTTCAAACCAGGGTTTTTTAAAGATCCATTTCCTTAAATAGTTCTCCTAAGAACCTATAATGATGCCTAACTAAAAAAATGGTACTGAGTAGGTGATGGTTCTTCGTAGAACCAAACAGCTTTTTAAGGAACCATTTCAGAACCATTACTTCTCGGCGTGTACATGGTAGTGCGGCGGTGTCACTGCTGTGGAATTCTTGTCCGTGTTTCAAGAGGGAGGAAACACTAATTCTTGCCCACCCTCCACTCCGCGCTGCTATCTCTCCTCTGCAGCAGCGAGCGAGGCCTGAGCTGAATTGCCAAATGATTTTTGCCGCTTCGCTGACGACTCCTCTGTGTTTGTGCAAGTCGCTTTAAACTCATCAGCTCTCCCCTGTGCTCCGGCTATAAGGCCTCCAAAAGTCTGCGTCGGGTGCTCGAAGCCCTAAATCTTTTCAAATATTGTGCGCTAGTGCAAATATTTGATTTTTGATAATGCCGTGTGAAAAAACACCTTTGTTTTTACTGTATGTATGAGATGTAATGGGTTAACGACGACACCTGTTGGACTTCCAGAGTTTAGTTTCCCTTCAATGTATAGAACTCTCTTCTGGTGTTTTTCAGGAATAAATTAAGCTTGTTTTTCACTATTTCAAGTCGTAAAATATATAATGGCGCCGGTTGAGTATGTTTAAAAAAAATAATAATTCAGGATTATTTGGGCCAGAATTGAGATGAGGATTATACACTATGGTTCAAAAGTTTGGGGTCACGCAGACAATTTGGTGTTTTCCATGAAAACTCACACTTTTATTTATCAAATGAATTTCAAAATTAATATAAAATCTAGTCAAGACATTGACGAGGTTATAAATAATGATTTTTATTGTAAATATTAATGTTGTTCTTCTTGTGTCTCAAAGGAAGGCCAGTTTTATAGCTTCTCTCGCCAGCATAACTGTTTTCAGCTGCGCTCACATAAAAAGGGTTTTCAAGGGTTTTCTACCCCTCCGCTAGTCTTCTAAGGCGATAACACAATGTACCATTAGAACACTGGAGATGGGCCTCTACACACCTCTGGAGAGACTTCATTAAATACAAGAGAATCGTCATTTACACATTAACTATGTAGAGAGTGTATTTATGATTCATTTAATGTTATCTTCATGAAAAAAACTGTGCTTTTCTTTGAAAAATACGGACATTTCTATGTGACCCCAAACTTTTTAACAGTGTATATAACGAGATTCTTCACTGAGTTTGAAACATTGTGCGTTTAGAAGAAGAAGACAAAATACAACATCGATCTAGTGCACCAAATTAAGAGGCCGGGTGAATAAAGAACTTTCTGGTTTTGCAAAACTTTCCAAACGAGGTCTGAACGAGGGTCATGAACATCGATACTGTCTCATCGTAACTGGAGGCAGGTTTTCTTCCTCCCTCTCCCCAAAAAAACATCCCTATTTGCATAACAACTCAGTAAGACATATCCCTGCTGTGTATATAAAGCTCTGTTTACCCATATGATTAGGAAGCTGGCGTTATGTCGACATCCAATAATGAGCCACAGTACCCAGCTAACGGTTTGCATCTCCCTCTCGAAAATCCATACCGCGAGGTTTCTGCAAACACTATAAAGTTTCCCGTTATCATTTAGGCTTTTGATGGCTCGTTGTTTGTTGTTGTTTTTTTCCGCTGCTCGGGGTTTTCCTCTTTTTTTTTGTCCTCGGGATTAATAACAAAACCGAGCCCAGATATATGATTATAATCAGATGAAACCTACGCGGAACAATACGATCAAACGATTTCGGAGAGGGGGACTCCTGTGGCCCGACGATGGTTCCGAGATGGCGTTGGTCTAATTACCACGTCGGTAGCCGAGAGTCGCGTTCCAACGGTAACGACTCCCCGAGTGTGGGCGTCGCGTTTCTTCCGTTAGCTGCTCCGCTTCCTGCGGTGCCCTCAACGCAGACAATGAGTTTCAAAGTGGAGGGAAAAAGTGGCGAGACGTTTGATTTTGTTTTGTTTGTAAATGTGCGCTTCGCAGATACGAAGCCACTTCTCCGAAGCAATGCAAAAATCCTACACTCTCCCGCTCGCTAAAATTAGCAGCGTCTATCATAGTCGATGGCGGTGGCAGCCTTCACACACACACACACACACACACACACACACACACACACACACACACACACACACACACACACAGGCGTTGTAAATCCTAGGCTGGAGGGAATTCATATTCACAAACAATGAATAAACCGTCCCAAAACACAAATATATGTACATAAGATGAGTGATATTCCTCTTTTAATAGACATTGGATAATAATGGCAACAATAAATATTTTCTTGACAGCATCTCCTTTACATATGCAACCCCAATTTTTTATTTTTATTTACTGAGAATAGCCCAGCAATACATCTCGAGATAAATTTGTTTCCCCTCCCCATTCAAAGTTGTAGCTGTTGACATCCGTCTTTCCAACTGCGGGAAAATAAACAATTAGTTCCCCTCACAGCGTGCAGACATCAATATTAATGCGCGGCTGACATCCATTCCGAGTCCCTAACTACTTGTCATTTAGAATGTGAACCCAGCGAGTCCTATAAATATATTTGCTGACAGATCCAGTAAAGTAATGAGAATGCCACCATGACGCCCAGAGGTGACGGACAGGTCAGAGGTGATGGACAGGTGAGAGGTGACACACAGGTCAGAGGTCATGATGATGATGATGATATATACTTTATTAATCCCCAAGGGGTAATTTGTCGTAACAGTAGCAGCACCAATACACTAAACACACAAGAATAACAAATAAAATATAAAAAACAGGGATGAAAGATATAGAAGTATACAAAGTAAAATATAAAATAAAATATATATGTATATATACAACATATATGCATACACAATACACAATACTAATGACAAATTAAATTAAATATGAAAATATTAAATATAGACAGTATGCAAAATGCAAAGTGTGTGTATGTGTGTAGTGTAAATAAATGAAATGTGTGAAGTGCAGATCAACATAGTGTGGATATGAAGTTATTATTGTAGTTATTGCACTATGATCTGGCAAGAGGTGATCTGTTATAGAGCCTCATAGCCGCCGGCAGGAATGTTCTCCTGTATCTGTCCTTGTGGCAGCGGACCGTGAGGAGACGTCTGGAGAAAGTACTCCTCTGTCCCTGTAGGAGGTGGTGGAGAGGGTGGTCCGGGTGGTCCAATATGGACACAAGTTTCTTCAACGTCCTCCTCTCCACCACCTGTTCCAGGACGGGTCAGAGGTGATGGACAGGTGAGAGGTGACGGACAGGTCAGAGGTAATGGACGGGTTAGAGGTCATGGATGGGTTAGAGGTCATGGACAGGTCAGAGGTGATGGACAGGTCATAGGTCAGGTTTTCATCATTTTTCACACAGTTTTGAAAGATACATCTAAGACTATTTTGATGTGAACTAAGGGGAGTGTGTCCCTCTCGGTTCTGGGATGTGTGTGTCGCATGTTCTGTTCATGTTCTGCGTGTTTAGCAAAGGAACCTGGGGGCGGTGGATGTGTAGAGTACTAACTTTAATTTAGTTTTAAATGTCGAGGACACAGCCGGAAATGCTGCAAGGAGGGGAAAAAAATGGATAAATATATTGTCCAAACTAAGAGGCGTGTGGGGATCATACCTGAAAACTGATGCATGCTACATATATAATAGTTTTCAATTAAAAATAAAAAGAGAGAATGGGAGAGAATTGGCAACTGGGGGCATAAAGCTTAATTTGGAGAATTGCAGAGTAAGCACATTCGCCAGTATTTTATTTAATTGAATATTATGTATGCACGTTCACATTTTAGGCCACACAAAAAAAACAGCACATAGTGTTTTTCTTTTTCACCAACGAAGGTGGTTATTACGTGCAGAGGCGTTCAAGGGCAATCAGGATAACTATTATGACTTCAAACACACACGGAAAAATGAAGGTGCCGAAAATGGTTCTTCAGAGTGATGCCACTAAAAAAATATGCCTGGTTCCACAAAGAACTTTTCAAACCAGGGTTTTTTGAGAACCATTTTCTTAAAGTGTTCTTCAAAGAACCTATACAGGTGTCTCAAAGAACCTTCAACAAATGGTTCTTTAAGGCACCATTTTTGGTTCCACAAAGAACCTTTCAAACGAGGGTCCTTTATAAGAACCATTTCCTTAAAGAGTTCTTCAAAGAACCTATAAAGGTGATGGTTCTTCGTAGAACCACAACGCCTTTTAAGGAACCATTTAAGAACCGTCACTTTTCCACGTGTGCGTGCCTGGTTGCCGTCGGTTCCATTTGGCCGTGTGTGTTTCAGCTTCACTCCAACATGGACCGCGGCGAAGGCAACGTGAAGTACGTCCTGACGGGCGACGGGGCCGGCAGCCTCTTCCTGATCGACGAGAAGTCCGGCGACATCCACGCCACCAAGCGGCTGGACCGGGAGGAGAAGGCCATGTACACGCTCAACGCCAAGGTGCTGGACCGCAGGACCAACCTGGAGCTGGAGCCCGACACCGAGTTCAACATCAAGATCCACGACATCAACGACAACGAGCCCAAGTTCGCCAGGGAGATCTACTTCGCCAGCGTGCCCGAGATGTCCGAAGTCGGTGAGTTACGGTTACACTTAGCTCGTTATTACTTTTATTAGGGTCCGAGCGACTGACAAAGTCCACTTGGATCTGCTACAATAAAATAGCCTCTCCAAGCCCTTAGCTCCGCCTACTTAGATTTTCGGCCATTTTGAATTTGGTGAAAAACACATAATTGGCGATTTCTCCTACACGCTGGGTCCGATTTATACCAAACCTTCTGGAGATCATGATTGAAGCTGTATTTACTATGATTACTTACTTTATGTCGGACAAGAGACAAAAATACTTTCGATCTTCTGTATGTTCAACAAATGGAAAATTGACACAAAAGATGACTTTGATGTTATTTTAGAGATCTGAGCCGTGGATCGGTTAGCGGGACACCATATATGAACACTTTAAGAAACCTCTACATTCAATAATGATTGGTCTTTTAATTCAAATGCATATATGTACAGTATTCATACACATGTTGACCAATAGATTTCCACGACTTTAAACCAAATTTCCATGAACAAACATTTTGTGTCCACGAGTATCCCTAAAATGACACAAATGAATGAGACAATAGTTTGATTAACATATTGTATATAAATGTTTATTATTTTAATCAAACTGTTGAAATGAACCTATGAATATGACATATTTCCAGGAATTTTCCAAAATGTTTGTGAATTAATTTTTTTCCGAGGACTTTACCAGACGTGGAAATTACTATTTTAAAATTCCACGACTTTTCCAGGTTTTCCATGACTGTACAAACCCTGAGTTTATATATATATATATATATATATATTATTAATTTTATATATAACAAATAATATATATATATATATATATAATTAATAATATCCTGTAAAACCGAAACCCTGAATGGCGTTCCTCAGTCAGATGGACCGGCCCATTGTGACGCTCCATTCACTCCTTCAAAGTAATTTTCTCTTTTGGTGATTATTCGCTCATCGGGCATTCAAAACAAGCAAATGCAGCGTGCAGATTTTAATAGGGCGGTAGAAATATTGAAAGTTTAGATTGTGTCAGTCTTTTGCAATTAAGGATTTGCTCCATCGCCCTTCGCTTCATTCCCATTCGAGTCACACGAATAACCCGATCGGCATGCATATAAACAAAGCTCGCGGAAAAAATAATGCGCACGGCATGAAACCAATCCTCAATTACGCGAACGAAAAAAATAATACGGGGAAGCAATCAGGGGGCATATCAGAGAAGCCAATTGTCTGTACGAGACATCGCAACGACCCCGTTTGTGAATTCACGTCGCTCCGTCCTTCAGATTCCTGAGCTGTGCGGATTCTGCCAAAAAAAAAAAAGGGGGGGGGACCCGGGGTCGCCATGAAGAACCAGCACCCCTCCCCCCCCCCCCCCCTTTTTTTATGCCATCAGTGCTGCTACTAAGTGGGACAGATGTTCAAGGGGTTCATTAGTATGCGAGGAGACGGGCAGGGACCCAAACAGGACGAGGCGGCAGAGGTCTCCTGAATGCCAAGGGCGGCGTTGTGGAAACGCTCGGCTGGAAGAGACTCGAGGAGAAACTGAGCTATTTATATATAGAGAGAGATTTATTCATATTGTAATTTGTATTTATTTAGCACAGTTGTTCTCAACCTTTTTTTAGTGATGTACCGCCTGTTGAACACCAGTGCATTTTGGGTAATACAAAGCGCTGTGCCATCAGTTTCGGGTTTTATAAACAACATTCAGTTTATGAACATAGCCTTATATTCGATTGAATATGTATGAAATAACTATGTTTAAAGGGGTTTTGAATGGATTAGAATTTTTTTATGTTTATGAAAAAATATATTATCTCACGTACCCCCTGGAGTGCCTTGACGTACCCTCTTGGGTACACGTACCCCCATTTGAGAACCACTGATTTAGGACACATGGGACACACATCCAAGCCCGTTTTACTGCGAGCGGTATGAGTTTCATATAAAGGCAGTGATTATATTCCCGCTCCTCAATAGAAGCCTGTCGGTGTGTATTTAATGACAGAGGTCATCAGAGGTCATCTGACCTCGCTGAGCTCAAATTGCATGCGAGGTTAGCGATGACTCTTTTATTTCGATGTGTACCTTGAACCGGATTCCGACACTGTGATTATAACATTTACAGTAAGACAAAAGTACAACGACACGGTGTCAGCTTTAAGCCGCCGTGCAAAAACATGTGTTAGGTTTTTTTAGCCGGAGGGTGCGAGGGATCACGCACAACTCACAGAACATGTTTTGCCATTGGTAGTTTTAATTATATATTATGTAAGCTGCTTAGAGCTTGTAATATGCAGTTAACCAGCTCGTGAAGCCCTCTGTGATATCAATTATGTAGCTGTGAGAACAACTATACACATACATTTAAACACGTCGTAATAAGGTTAGAATTGTTCTAAATGGAGCCTGAACGCATCGCGATGTAACTCAATGTAATCTACGCACATTAGCCGTCAGCCCCGTGATGCCACGTCGTATATTAAAGAGAGAGGGAGGGAGAGAGAGATAGGGAGGGAGGGAGAGAGTGAGGGAGAGAGAGAGAGAGAGGGAGAGAGAGAGATGGAGGGATGGAGAGAGAGCGAGACAGAGAGAGAGAGCGAGAGTGAGGGAAGGAGGGAGGGAGGGAGACAGAGAGAGAGAGAGGGAGAGAGAGAGGTAGGGACAGAGAGAGGGAGAGAGAGGCAGAGAGAGAGAGAGAGGTAGGGACAGAGAGAGAGGCAGAGAGAGACAGAAAGAGGGAGGGAGAGAGAGAGAGAGGGAGAGAGAGAGGGGGGGGGAGAGAGGGGGAAGAGATTTTTATTTTTGAAAAACACTTTATTTCAAATTTTTTCAGCTTTTACATAGCTTCTTAAAAATAAAGTGCTTTAAAAAATTAGGATGTTTAAAATAAAAAACACCACAACCAAAAAACAAACATTAAAAACAAATAAAACATGTTTTATCTCATAAAAAATGGTGCAAACACCAGCTCCTCTTCCACCACAGAGCAAACAATATCTTTAAAACACCAGCGTTGTTTAAAAGCATCCAGGTCTCCAATGTGTTTATAAAACCTGAACTCCAGCCAGAGTCTGGCTCTGATGTTACAGAGCCACACTGCCCTGGCTTCCTGCCCCTCTCTGTTTTCCACCCAGGATTTTCTCGTTAAATAAATTGCCATTTTTGCTTCGCCTGATAAAAAATTTAGGAGCTGCCACTTTTCTTTTTCTGTTTTTTTGTAGGCAGCTCCCATGATAAAAAACACATTAAACAGACTAAAAACCAATGTTAAAAGAGCGAAGAAACTCAAAAGTCTCTTACACTCGTTAAAAACATGGTAAATAGTCTCCCGGAGATCGCAGAAGGGGCACTGGCTCAGGACAGCGGGATTAATTACCGAAATAAAAGCGTTGGACGCGACAGCACCGTGTAAAATCCGCCACTGGAGGTCAGTGGTCCTTTTCTTCAGGGGAGGCTTGTATAGGATCCCCCACTGCGGGCCAGGGCCTCCATGCCCAAGTCTCTCTGACCACACAGTGGGCGGTCTGTTGCACAGTCTGGACCTGTTGATGCTCTTCACGAGGTTAAAATACAAAGTCTTCTTGTCTGCTTTGTTCAGTGTGCAGTTTTCTGGGTGGCTCGTTCTTAGCAGGGGGCCGGTGAGTCCCCCTAGCCCCGGGCTGAGGGAGATGTCTGGGAAGGGGTCTGCAGGGTCCGGCTCTGTTCTCTGCTGGCTGTAGTCGTTGAGGAGGCTCCTCTCCAACCCGGTCAGCCTCTGCCTCCACAGCTCCAGGAGCCTCCTCGCCACCCGGTCGGAATGCATCCCCAGCAGGGAGCCCAGGGCCGGGGGGTCGCTCAGCGTCGGCCCCACTGCATCCACCAACTGCTGCAGGGAAAGGGTCTTTGTTCGCAGCAGCGCCCCCGTTAGTCCAGGGGTGACGCTGCTGCTAATGTCCAGTTTTGCATTATAAATTAATGGTTCTCTCAACAACCAGAACAGAGAGTCAGACTGTGGACACCTTTCGTGCTTAAAAAGGGCCCATGACTTAAAAACACCCTGATAAAAAGGAGGCAGCCCACTTAACTTTAAAATGCTGGGGTCTATTAAAAACAGAGCAGTATCCAGCCCCAGGTTGTCAGCACGTCTGAGGATGCAGCTGGCCACGTCTCGCCACACTAAAAACCCCGGACTCGTTAAAAACTTCTGAACAAACTGTAATCTAAAAATGGCCGTCCGGCTGGCCAGGTGGACAAGGCCCTGTCCCCCCTCCTCTCTGGCTAAAAACAGCACCCCCTGTGGCACCCAGTGTAGACCCTCCCAAAAAAAATCCACCATTTTCCTTTGTATATTGGCTAAGAAGCCCGAGGGAGGGTCTAACACGGTCAACCTGTGCCACAGTTGGGATGCAATAAGATTGTTTAAAACCAGTACTCTGCCTTTAAAAGACATCTGGGGGAGCAGCCACTTCCACTTGGAAAGTTTTCCCTCTATTTTTTCTGTGACGCCCTCCCAGTTCTTCTGGATCATGCTCGGTTTCCCCAGGTATATTCCTAAATATTTAAAACCGTCCTTTTTCCATATGAGCTTTTGTGGAAGAACCGGGAGGCCGCCACGCCACTCCCCCACAGCGAGGGCTTCGCTTTTCTTCCAGTTCACCCTCGCTGATGATGCCGTGCTAAAATCCTGTACAATTTGATTTAAAAGGTTTACATCATTTTGATTCTTAATAAAAACAACAACGTCGTCGGCATACGCCGATAAAATCATTCTTCCATTAAAACCAGGTAAAACCAAACCATGTAGGCTAGAGCGTATTTTAATGAGGAGGGGCTCGAGGGAGAGTGCGTAGAGCATCCCGGACAGAGCACAGCCCTGCCGGACCCCTCTACTCACTCTAAAAGGAGCACACAGCCTGCCGTTTATCTTCAGCACACTCTCAACATTACTGTACAACACCTTGATCTTAGCTATGAAGCCAGCGCTGAACCCAAACTTCCCCAGAACTTTCCAGAGGAAGCCGTGTTCAACGCGGTCAAAAGCCTTTTCCTGATCTAGAGAAATCAGACCAGTATCCATACCCAACGAGCTGGAGACCTCCAAAACGTCCTGAATGAGGTGGACGTTGTCCACCATGGACCTGCCGGGCACACAATAGGTCTGGTCCCGATGGAGGACCTGCTCCATAGCTCCCCTCAGCCTGGGGCGAGGACCCTGGACAGAATCTTATAATCCACACACAGCAGAGACACAGGGCGCCAGTTACCGATGTCCTGCGGGTTTCCTTTTTTTTGGCAGTAGCGTTAGTACTGCCCTCCGGCAGGACATCGGCATGGAACCAGAGGCCAGACTCTCGTTGAAGACTTCTAGGATGTCCCCTCCGAGGACATCCCAGTATTTTTTGTAACGCTGGTTTGAAAGGTTCTTTGTGGAACCAGAAATGGTGCCTTCAAGAACCATTTTTAAAGATTTTTTTAGACACCTTTATAGGTTCTTTAAAGGACTATTTAAGGAAATGGTTCTTTAAAGAACCCTGGTCTGAAAGGTTCTTTGTTGAACCAGAAATGGTTCTTCTATGGCATCCCACTGAAGAACCATTTTCGGTTCCAGATGGCCCCTCCATGTTTCTGTGTGTGTACACGCCGGCTTTCGGCATTTAAAGCTGACTCTGCATGTTCTCTTTTTGCAGGTACATCCGTCGCCACGGTAACCGCCAACGACGCCGACGACGAAACGTACGGGAACAGCGCCAAGCTGGTGTACAGTATACTTCAGGGACAGCCGTATTTCTCCGTGGATTCAGAAAACGGTGAGCCCGGTACCCGAGAGGGGGGGTCTCGCTCCTGCATGCCGTCCCTAATCAACTGCGTGTGAGACGGGAAGTGTTTCCTCATCCTATTTGAGTCAAGCTCTGGCTCCACAGGGTGAACTCCCTCCAGGAACACATCGGTGATGTTCTTCATTTCAGCTGTCGTGTTAGATTCTGTCAGATTGTGTTTTACTAATAGTTGGAGTGAAAGTCCCCAGGAACTAGCCAGTTCCCAAACTGCTACATCAAGTTTAAACCGGCACCACCTGCCGCAACGGACTTTGAACGCGAGTGAAGTGGAACGTGTAAAGACGAGATTGGGGTTAGAAAAAAAAGCTCACGGTGCGCATTCACATAATAATGTAACAATGTATCCATCCGTGGAGCAACAGCCAATAGCAGACGTCCTTACACGGCCATACATAACGAGAGTAAAAGGACGGAGGTCTCCTGGGTGAAGGTCCTGTGTTTGTTCCATTGTGACACCTTTCACGATTCTATTGGCTCCCTGTGGTGTCAATCTAGTCTTGGTTGGTAGCCCTTAATTCAACTGGCTCTGACATTTATAAAAATGTGTTGTTTTTCTGAAATCGACCCCCCGAGTTGAGCCGCGCATGCTTTTTTTTTTTCAAGGAAAAATATAGTTTTATATATTTCAAAATTATAATATTTTTTTTATTTTTCTTAAATCAATTGAAAGAAATGTCAGACATTTTGTTATTTTTTAATATTTTTATTTTACAAATTAACAAGACAGAACTTTAAGGATACAATACAAAGGGAAAGGAGAAATAAAATGGTGAAGAACAACAAAAAACTGACCAAAATATAGATACAAAATAATTAGAAAAACCACAGCAAATAACACATCAGCCGTCTAACATAAGTACATATTTAAGGTTACATCATCAAATCAAGTCAGCATCTGTACACGTGTTTTTAATGCCAGACATTTTAAGAACGAGTGTTTCCTCGCTCTCTGACCGAGAGCTGGACGACCGAGTCCGTTTCCTCTCTCGGCCGAACAAAGGGAAACACGGAGCCATGTGTCGAAGGTCCATGGCGGCTTTACATGCACGTCGCAACCGGTTATCCGACATCAAGAGGACGAGCCGGGTTGTCTCCAGCAGAGACTCGGCTGCCCTCCGTCAAGTCGTCTTTGACCGAGAAGAAGAAGCCTTTGTCGTTTGATATTACGAGTCCTGCGTGCGCTTCAGGTTCAACGCTCCGAGCCTCCCGCCACTCGAGTTCTGTGCACGAAGGCGGCGCTTCTTCCGACGGGAGGACACAGTGTTGCCAGGGAACAGAATCCAGGCAGCAATTACATTTCCCCCGTAATTGGCAAACCAAATTAGTGGTATATAGATGCAATCTCCGAGGAGACGGGGCTGAAACGGATCTTAATCTTATCTCATTTTCAGCAAGGCAAGAAGATACACTAATTTCAAAAACGAGTTGGGAATAATGTCGATGTCGTGTGTACCCCCCTCCCCCTCACCCCCACCCCCACCCCCTCAGGCACCATCAAGACAGCCCTGCCTGGCATGGACCGAGAAGTCAAGGAGAACTACCAGGTGGTGATCCAGGCCAAAGACATGGCGGGGCAGATGGGCGGGCTTTCGGGGACCACGACGGTCAGCATCACGCTCTCCGACGTCAACGACAGCCCGCCGCGCTTCGCTAACCGTAAGAGTCCGTCGATGCCGTAACGGACTTTGAACACAACAACAACAACACTTGATTAGGGTTAGAAAAAAAGCTGACGGTGCGCATTTACATCCCAACGTAACCATAAAACGATATGCAGACGTTCTGACATGACGATAATAATAATTCATACAGCGCTTTTTCAGATACTCAATATTACACCCTCCCCCCGCCTTTGGGTCATTTTGACCCGATTCAATGTTTCACCCTCCTGTTACCTTTATATTTACTAACATATTTTACCCTTTGGGTTCAATTTGATGCCAGCAATTAAAACCTCCAGAAAATTATAAGAATTAATATTGTTTTCCAAGTTTAAGTGTGAGGCACTTTATGTTTGTTTGTTGACTACCGAAAGAACACCGACATTAAACATTGAATGGGGTCAAATTAATCCTAAAGCGGGGGGAGGGTGTAATATTGATTCGGGTCAAAATGACCCGAAGGCAACACAAGGGTTAAGAAAACTAGCCAAGCCTCAATGCCGTGGATCCAACTTGCATCGCATTTTGGCAAGGCGTTCAAGAAAAGTGCGTTTAGCAATGTTCAAACACGTTGCCGATGAGTCAGGTGTGACACCTGGTGGTAAATCAAGCTTCAAATCAAAGTGGTCAGAACGTGGTGAGGCCAGTCCGAACCCTACAAGCCTGTGATGACTTTGTTCGGTGCACCCTCGACACAGATTCCTTCCGCGTGACCGCCGTGGAGTCAACGGAGATCGGAGGCGCCATCGGACGCATCAAGGCCGACGATCCAGACGTCGGCCGCAACGCCGAGATGGAGTACAGCGTCGTCGGGGGTCACGACAACTTCGACGTCGTCACCGACCAAAGCACGCAGGAGGGAGTCATCGTCATCAAAAAGGTCATTTATTTCTGTGGCTCAGTTTCCCGTGTTTCCTTTGGGGGGGTCTTCCGTTAAACGATCGACCGCGTCACGCTTTGTCGGCTGCGACCGGCGCCTCGCGCAGCTGGATGCGTGACTTTGACTTGATTGACAGCGGCAATGCAATCAAGACAAAACACTTCTGACAAGTGGTGTGTTTTCACACAGCTGCACTAAACAGCGAAGATTTCCACAGAAAATGCTTTTTACTAAAAAGTCTCTAACTTTGCAGAGACTTTGGTCACATATTGTGCTATTATCTGGGTTAGTTTAGACCTTTGTTCTTCATCCTCCCAAGAGATAATCATCCTGAAAGTTATTTTTCCCCCTAGGCAAACCTGAAACATCTTGTTTTGCTGTGCTTCATCTGTATTTACTCCTAACCATTAACACATATACGAATATGTACACATCTGAACAAATGCTCACATGTGTTGCCTTTATTATAACACCAACATTTTTCAAATAGCCTTTGTGGTTGCAGAGATACACCCTTTTTTAGTTTGGGTATGTTATTTCGAGCAGAAACCTCAAAAATAGGTCGGTTTCTAAAAGGTTGAATGTTAACTCCACTCATCAAACACCCCACCTGTGTAGTTTACTGACTTCACCTTCAGGGGTTCCTCTTCATACCGTAGTATATCAATCTGAATTTGAGCCATCTTAAATATACAAGTTTGGAGAGACGGAGCGGCACAGTTTCAGATAACACAGAGCCGCGTGATAGCGTTGATTCGTTTGAGAACGACACATGACTGGGGATACGTTTCAGAACTGTAGAGTGAAATCAGATACGCTAAGCCTGTGAAATTAATAATATAAAGAAGTCTTTTGCTAGAAACTCCTTTTAGATTCCTCCCGAGATCTGCCAGATATTCCTCACACGGATTTGTAACTTAGAATCGAGATAAAGGCAGACAAAATGGAATATAATGAATCGACTATCCCCCCTTCCAAAAAAATCCTGGAGGCGGGCAGAAAGAATCCACGGCTTCAATTCTCTTGCTCTTTTCCTATCTCTAGGCACTGGATTATGAAAGCAAGAGGGACTTTGAGTTCAGAGTGGAGGTGAGGAACACCTACCTGGACTCCAGGTTCGTCCACGGCCTCCAGTTCAAGGACTATGCCACGGTCAAGGTCACCGTGGAGGACGTGGACGAGCCCCCGGGCTTCACCAGGAACCCGTACGTCATCGAGGTGCACGAGGACACGGCCGCCGGCAGCTTCGTCGGCGTGGTGTCGGCCAGGGACCCGGACGCCGACAACAAGCCCGTCAAGTACGTCGTCAAAAATCATTCTCCTCGTGGAAAGTCGAGTTTCTCACTATTTAGTCAATGAATCAATGACCCGTTATTCAAAGATTCCCCCATCCCCCGCCAGCCACGGCGTATTGCCTTAATGTGATTGTTCTGAAAGTCATTGTCCCAGCTTAAATTATACTGGTATAAAATCAATAAAGACAATAAGCAACGCCGTGGTAGAAATTCTAAGTCTCCTCTTATCAGTCTTTTTTTTTAGCGGGGATATGAAAATGTGCCCACTCGGCTATATCTAATCCATCAGCCGAACCACTTGTCAGTGTGCAAAGCACATTATTCATGTGGTCCCTCCTGGTTATTTCCCTGTGGAAGACGGCGGAGTGAATACAGACGCTGTTTATTTCCCTACAATTACCGTAAGCCCTCCGTGGCACGAAAGTCAAAGCGAAGGAGCCTAATTCGTTGCATCGATTCACGGCACGCAAAAAAACGTCGCCCGCGCGCCTCAGACACGAGGGGCGCCGCGTCGGCGTATCGCATCGCATCGCTAAATTCAGATTTGGAAGCGGATCGCGTGAGGTTGACGGTGAGAAACGAGAGCGGAGAGATGTTGGAGCGCGAAGACGGAGACGGATCCGCGGGGGCGGAACGGATCTTTACATCGTATGAGCGAGAATACACGAATGCAAATATCACAGAGGGAGGCGCGACGTGCAAAGGGATTATGTATTTGGTATTTAAGCCACGTGTTTTCTCTTCCAGGTACTCCATCGATCGGCACACAGACCTGGAGAGGCTGTTCAACATTGACTCGGTGAACGGCACCATCACCACGCTGAAGGCCCTGGACCGGGAGATGTCCAAATGGCACAACATCTCCGTGTTGGCCACAGAAATAAGTAAATAAAACGTCTAAATTCAGGGTAGACCAGTGGGTGTCCAGGACTTTGACTTTAACCTTTCAGAAACCGTAGACCCCCTAGGGCAGGGGTGTCAAATTCATGTTCACCGGGGGCCAAATCAGCATCATGGCTGCCCACTTAAAGGGCCGGTAACACCTTATAAACTCCTTGAATATATTGTTAAATAACTCTCTTTGCTTTTGATTATTGTTTATTTGAGTGTAGACATAAAGTACATAAGGAAATGTCTCAACATAAATCCATTTAATCTTGAACTTTCAAAATAAAAGCACGGGATATTTTTCTTCAATTTCTTTAAGAAAAGGTGATCAAATGTCTTTAAAGCTGCCAGGGGCCACATAAAGTGATGCAGCTAGGCGAATTTGGCCCGCGGGCCTTGTGTTTGACACCTGTGCCCGAGGGGGTCTGGGGTCATTATTGATATAAGACACAAGCACATATATTCATGTTGCACATCAAATTAAACAACAGAGCCTGGGCTACAAGAATCAGTCAGCCATTTTTAAAAAATACAACAGAAAAATCAAATATTCATAAAGATATGATTATCATAATTCGGCCCACTCAACATGTTTCCGGAACCAACATTTTGTGAAATCTCCATCTCTACACAAGTATACACATTAAATAACACAAATGAATGAGACAATAGTTTGATTAAAAGAATAAATATATATATATACATGTTTATTATTTTCATCTAACTGTGAATATAACTACATTTATATCACTTTTCCAAACATTTTTGGATTACATTTTTTCTTCAAGGACTTTTCCAGGCCTGGAAATAAACATTTTTTAAATTCCATGACTCATTCCAGGTTTTCTATGACTCTACGAACCCTGAAAACCACGTCGGTAATTTCTACAATCCTATTTCTGTTCTGGTGCTTTTTTCAAAAAACACGCTTTGTTTTTGTCATTGTTGTTTTTAGACAACCCGCGGCAGACTACCCGAGTGCCGGTGTTCATCAAGGTGTTGGACGTCAATGACAACGCGCCCGAGTTTGCGATGACCTACGACACCTTCGTCTGCGAGAATGTGAAAGCTGGACAGGTGATTTAAAAAAAACGTGCGATGGTCTCTATGAATAAGGGGGTGTGGCTGTTGGGCCACGGATCCCAGGGGGTTTGGTTAGGAGTCCCGGAAAAAAACTAAAATCTAATTTGTGAGATGAATATATAATAAAATAAAGGACGTGTTTGGCTCCTCGGAGGCCGTTGGAAGAAGCACTCCTCACACGAGGAAGCGGTCTGCGGCCGAGAGCCAAGCAGACGTTGGCAGCCAGGATCCATCAGTCACTTCCTAACATTTGCAGAGGAAATGTCACACACACTCGTGAAGGATCTGTGTGTGTGTGTGTGTGGGGGGAAACAGCCATTCACACAACGGCAGTGTGTGTTTACGGTTCGGGAGTGGTTTTTTTTCCTTTTTTTCGAGAGTCTGCAAATCCTTTAATTATCCAAAGCACTCGTCGCTAATTGCAGATGTTTCGACAATGTCTCTGATTACTCTAGAGTTTGTTTGTTTTACAATTGTGGGCGTGCAAATAGGAATAAAAAGAGAGAAAGATGAGTGTGTGGATGTGGTTCTTCCTGAAACACACACATCACGCGCCTCCGTATGTTCCCCCCTCGCCTCGCAGCTGATCCAGACCATCAGCGCCGTGGACACGGACGAACCCCTCGTCGAGCACAAGTTCGTCTTCAGCATCAGTGCCAACAATCAGAACTTCACCGTCGTCGACAGGGAAGGTGAGAAAAAGAAGAAGAAAAAAATTACACATTATTTTTGGCATTCTTAATGAAAAGTGAGGAAAATCGTGAAGGAATGTATTTTTTTTTTTAAAGTGCTAAATTTAAAATGTTGACTCCGTATGGCTCTCAACATGGCGGCGATGCTTTAAAACAGGGGCGTCAAACTAATTTTCACCGTGGGCCACATCAGCATCATGGCCGCCCTCTTAAAGGGCCGGAAACACTTTAGAAGCTCCTTGAACATATTGTTAAATAACTTTGCATTTGATTATTGTTTATTTGAGTGTAGACATATTGTTTATAAGAAAATGTCTTTAATGTTACAACATGAATCCATTTAATTTGAAACCTTCAAAATAAAAGCACGGGATATATTTTTTGATATATTTCAAAAGAAAGAAACACATTGAATGTATTTTTTTATTGTTACGGAGAGGGAAAAAACAGATATGTTGCCGAAAAAAAGTGGTACAGGTTATGAATGGCCACAGCCTCGTCTTCAGGATAGAGAGAGAGAGAGAGAGAGACTTTCAGAGCTTGTTAAAAAAAAAAGCTTAAAATGCTGAATCTGTGTATTCGCTATTTAGCATAACTACTCTCAGGATGCCAAGAAGTCGTAGTTATGGAGTCAAATCACGGTAAATATTAATAACTGAAGCTCCTCAATTACTGGAATATGTTTCACTAGACCAGAAGCGTCACCGTGGGTTACATCAGCATCATGGCCGCTCTCTTAAAGGGCCGGTGTCACTGGAGCGCTGTATAAACTACTCCCAGACATATTGTCAAATAACTCTCTTTGCATTTGATTATTGTTTATTTGAGAGAAGAAATATTTTACACATGAACATTTCTCTGATATTTTAACACAAATCCATTTAATTTGAAACCTTCAAAATATAAGCACAGGATATAAAGGTGATCGTGTGTCTTTCAAATCGTCAGGGGCCACATAGAATGACGTGGTGGGCCGCGTTCGGCCCGCGGGCCTCGTGTTTGACACCTGCGCACTAGACAAAAGGAAAAAGACTGGACGTAGACGGTCATACAAATAAAGTAAAATACAAGTTGGGAGTAATAGGTAATAATAATAATAATATAAGTTATTTATTTGTATGTATTTGGGTAGGTGGGTTTGGTTTGTTAATAAAAAGATGAAAAACAATGGAAATATCAGATAAAATACATATTCACTGTGTTATATAACAATATTTCCAAATAAAAAAAGACATTATAAAAATGAAACAAAGAGAAAGTCCTGCATACGTTTGTATTATGGGATGTCCCGTCACCATGCAAAGAGCAGACAGGAAGTAAAGATGGCATTACTCGTTTCCCTAAGTGAGGCTTCTCGTTACCGCCACGCAGATAACACGGCCAACATCCTGACGCGGCGCGGCGGCTTCAGCCGGCGCGAGATGAGCCTGTACTTCCTGCCGGTGGTGATCTCGGACAATGACTACCCGATCCAGAGCAGCACCAGCACGCTCATCGTGCGCGTGTGCGCCTGCGACAGCCGCGGCAACATGCAGACCTGCAACCCCGAGGTGCTGCCCTTCTCCGACGGCCTCACCACCGGAGCCCTGGTGGCCATCCTGCTCTGCGTCGTCATCCTCCTCAGTAAGCCCCGCCCCCACCGCCACCCTCGTGTGTGTGAGCGTGTGTGTTTGTGAGCATTTGAATGCTCTTGCAATGTTTGTTTACACTTTTTTTTTTTTAAAGCTACGGTTGCAAATCGCTGCTCGTGGCAACAAATATTTTCATTTACACTACCGTTCAAAAGTTTGGGGTCACACAGACAATTTGGTGTTTTCCATGAAAACTCACACTTTTATGGATCAAATTAATTTCACAATTAATAGAAAATATAGTCAAGACATTGAGAAGTTTATAAATAATGATTTTTATTGTAAATATTAATGTTGTTCTTCTTGTGGCTCAAAGGAAGGCCAGTTTTATAGCTTCTCTCAGCAGCATAACTGTTTTCAGCTGCGCTCACATAAACAGCATTTTCAAGGGTTTTCTACCCCTCCGTTAGTCTTCTAAGGCGATAACACATTGTACCATTAGAACACTGGAGATGGGCCTCTACACACCTCTGTAGAGACTTCATTAAACACCAGAGAATAGTCATCTACACATTAACTATGTAGAGAGTTATGATTCATTTAATGTGATCTTCATTAAAAAAACAGTGCTTTTCTTTGAAAAATAAGGACATTTCTACGTGAACCCAAACTTTTGAACGGCAGTGTATATATATATATATATATATATATATTGTCCCAGAACCCAAAAAATCCCAAATTGTCCTCAAAAGTCTTTTTGCTGTCTCCTAAATCATTTCCTACTTAAGACTCTCTGATGCTCCTTCACTCCATCCTTCCTCTCTTAGTTACTGTTGCTATGCATCCTTATATGCTCAACGCTGCTGCTCATGAAATGCAATTTACAGCGATAACAAGAGTTTATTTTTGCATTCTTGAACAATGAGCCTGTGAATTTGTCATTCTGTCATTTCTAGACAGCATGTGTTTCATTGTCGCTGTCGCCACACGACAGCTGGCTCTTTAAAAAAAAAATGAGACTCTGTAAAACGGTCTGAGGAGCCCGCCCGGGTCCAAAGGGTGCGCGTGGATACAGAGCAGCCTGGTTCTGGTGTCGCGGGCCTGGCCTGATGC
Organism: Pseudoliparis swirei; assembly: GCF_029220125.1. NCBI lineage: Eukaryota > Metazoa > Chordata > Actinopteri > Perciformes > Liparidae > Pseudoliparis > Pseudoliparis swirei. The sequence continues at coordinate 3,642,151 of NC_079403.1, forward strand.
TCAGTAACTCTGTCACCAACAGAAACGCAGTCAGCTTCTTCCTAAACACCTTGTTGTCTCTCACTCACACCTCGCTCTAATTTTGTCTCTCTCCGTTCTATAAGTCTCGCTCCAATTTCCCCCTTCCTCCCTACCTTCTTCCTTCTTTCATCCCTCATTTCCTCCTTCCCTTCCTTCCTTCACATCCTCCCTCCCACTTCCCTCCCTACTTCCCTCCCTTCCTTCTTTCCTTCCTTCCTCCCTCACTCCATCCCTCCTTCCTTCCTCCCTTCCGTCCTTCCTTCCTTCCTTATCTCCGTCACATCCTCCCTCCCACTCCCCTCCCTACTTCCCTCCCTTCCTTTTTCTTTCCTTCCTCCCTCCGTCCTTCTTTCCTTTATTAAGAAATTAAGAAAAGACTTTGAATCTATATTATTGCCATTTTTATGACAATTGCTCATATGGTATACTTATTTTCAAAAACTTGTGAAATAACATTTAACCTTTTGTTCAAAAATAATAAATATACTTATTTAGGCTTAAAGTATATTAGCAATAATCATAAAAATACCAATATTACAGATTTAAAGTGTTTTCTTACTTAAAAACAAAAAACTAAACATAAATCATATTCAATTATATTCTTATGTCTTTAAGGTTATTTATTATTACATTTATGAAACAACTATTAACAATTATAACGTATTTCTTTTTTTAATAATTCCAAATTATATTCCTTTATTTTTTGTGTACCTACCTAGTACAGGAAGTACAAATAGGACACACACAACAAAGATTATGTGTTGCGCGTCTCCTCGTGATATCAGGGGCAACTTATATTTCTCCGGGGCAGTTTTGCCCTTTGCCCCGGTGTGTTTCCGACCTGGTTAGATTTGACATTTATTCTAAATAAAGGGCCAAATTCACAAAACGTAATCTGCGCCGATGAGAAATAAGGAAACAAACGGTTGAAAGGCCACGAGAACTGCGTCTCGCTGCTCTCTGCATTTATTTAATTTAGGTGAATTTATGCAAACAATCATGGCCGATGAGCCTCATGGTGAACACACAGCCCAGACCCCCCCTCCTCTGAGGATCGCATACTGTCTCTCTGCACCCATAGGTCAGCCTGAACATTTCCTTTTGGGCTTTATTTGCCCGTCTCTCGGGTTTCTTGGCACGAAGACATTTATTCTTTCCGATCCGATGCTAAATGCACGGACGAACCCCTCGTCGGGCGCAAGTTCGTCTTCGGCATCAGTGCCATCAATCAAAACTTCACCGTCGTCGACAGGGAAGGTGAGGAAAAAGAAGAAGGAAAAATTACACATTATTTTGGCATTCTTACTGAAACGTGAGAAAAATCGTAAGGACCGTAATTCTTTTTTTAAAAAGTGCTAATTTTAAAATGTTGACTCCGTATGGCTCTCAACATGGCGACAATGCTTTAAAAGGATCAGGGAAACTATTTTCAACGCGCACAGAGGTGTGTGTGTGTGGGTGGGGCTAAACATGACTACCTTCACATACGGCAGGTCGTCGCTATATTTCAAAAGAAAGAAATACATTGAATGTCGATTTTTTTTCTTTCATACCTATGCTGCATTGTGTTACGGAGAGGGGAAAAACTGATATGTTGCCGAAAAAAAGTGGTACAGGTTATAAATGGCCACAGCCTCGTCTTCAGGAGAGAGAGAGAGAGAGAGAGAGAGAAAGAGAGAGAGACTTTCAGAGCTTGTTCAAATTAAAAAGCTTAAAATGCTGAATCTGTGTATTCGCTATTTAGCATAACTACTCTCAGGATGCCAAGAAGTCGTAGTTATGGAGTCGAATCACGGTAAATATTAATAACTGAAGCTCCTCAATTACTGGAATATGTTGCACGGAGACCAGGGGTGTCACCGTGGGCCACATCAGCATCATGGCCGCCCTCTTAACCCTTGTGTTGCCTTAGGGTCATTTTGACCCGAATCAATATTACACCCTCCCCCCGCCTTTGGGTCATTTTGACCCGATTCAATGTTTAACCCTCCTGTTACCTTTATATTTACTAACATATTTTACCCTTTGGGTTCAATTTGACGCCAGCAATTAAAACCTCCAGAAAATTATTAGAATTAATTTTGTTTTCCAAGTTTAAGTGTGAGGCACTTTATGTTTGTTTGTTGACTACCGAAAGAACACCGACATTAAATATTGAATGGGGTCAAATTAATCCTAAGGCGGGGGGAGGGTGTAATATTGATTCGGGTCAAAATGACCCTAAGGCAACACAAGGGTTAAAGGGCCGGTGTAACTGAAGCGCTGTATAAACTACTCCCGAACATATTGTTAAATAACTCTTAAATAAGAAAAAAATACACATTATTTTGGTATTCTTACTGAAAAGTGAGGAAAATCGTAAGGACTTTTTTTTTAAAGTGCAAATTTTAAAATGTTGTCTCCGTATGGCTTTCAACATCGCGGCGATGCTTTAAAAGAATCAGGCAAACTATTTTCAACACCGATCCTGCATTGTGTTACTTTGGCACAACGGTCAATTCTATCGGCTTCAAAAGACGTCGCCGCTCGACAAACGTCACTTTCAGATCCACGGACAGACATGTAACCTGACATTAATCTCGCAATAATGCCGAGAAAAAAAAAGTTGAGTCGTCGTTACACAAAAAACACATTTACGAACATTTGGAAATCTTATTGCACACATTTTGTTGAGAAAAAACCCAAAAACTGATTTCCACCGTGACCAGAGTCCCAAGGACCGACGCCAAATGCATTCGCCCGCTAAACGATACGCCGCAACGTCACCAACGGAGAAGATGGCGACTGATTCACGATGTAAAGGTGCTATCAGAGGAGAAAAAGACGTGATTGGAGGATCACCGTTCGGGGGGGGGGCGGGCTTTAGCGCACCGGTCAATAAGACGTCACTTTCATATCGACGAGCGGACGTGAACCTGACATTAATCTGGTAATAACGTGAAGTACATGTCACGGCGAGGGAAGTAAACATCCGTCGAAACCCGCAGGGCGCTCTACCGCCGACATTACCTTCGTCGTCACGGCTACCGAGCTCTCACTGGACGAAAGGTCGCGATGACCTTGACAGCGCAGTGTTTTTTTCTAAATTTTTCTTCTCCTTTTGATCTTTTCTCGATTTAATGTTGGTGTTCCTGTGGCGACCCCCCCCCCCCCCAACTCGCTGGGATCAATACGATGTTACTGAAAATATGCATTTCTGTCCATCCGTTCCCACTCCGGCTTTCCAATCTCCAAAAAAATATCACCAACCGGCGCTGTGACGTTCAATACTCGCGCTGCACGGTGAAGCGCCCGCTGGGCGGTCGACTTCACGGGGCGTGACCGCGAGAAGAGAGAGTGATTTCCCTTCTTTGGAAAAAACAAGCGAGAGGTCTTAATCATGGTGGAGAGTAAACTGGATCGACGTGTTCTTGAAGCCCGGGCCCGCCCCCCCTAAGAGTCGATGAGTCGAATCGTAGGCAGACGACCTCTGAGACGACCTTTTCTGTTTGCTTCTTTCCAGAGAAATGAAGACTTTAAAAATGTAATCATGGGTTGTTTATGAATACTGATTACAGGGGGATGAAAGAAATAGACAATCACCTCCGCTTGACACCGCCCCCCTTGACAGACCGTCGCATTAACCTCCGCTTGACTCCGCCCCCTCCCCCCCACCCATCTACGCTCCAGTAATGACCACTTCCTCTACTTCCGGTCTCCGTATTTTCCCCGGTAGGTTGCGTGTTAATTCCCGTCACGCCTCCCTCCCGCCGTCCTCGCGGTCTCACGCGGCGCCGATCGTTTCAACCCGGCGAAAAGGCGAAAAAAGCATCAAATGAGTAGCGCATCGCCGTCAAGGGCGTATCAATAAGTGATGCGGTCAGGCTCGCCGCTTGACGGGAGCGCTTACGACCGACTAGACGGCCTCGCGGCGCTGAGCCTCCGACCCTCAGGGGGACCCACCTTTCCAAAACTAGCGAAACAACCAACGCACAAGTTTTTCCTCCATCTGTCTGTTTTATTTTAACCTCCAAATCCTAAAAAGTCTGTGTCCGCCGTGGGGGTGGCGGATATTCTCTTTCGAAGGTTAAACTCCACGCTCTCTCACTCTCTCTGCTCTTGAGCACAAAAAAAATCATGACATCTGCTCATTATCTGAGACTTTTTTCGCGCATAACCCCCCCCCCTGACAGACCGTCGCATACACCTCCGCTTGACTCCGCCCCCCCCCCTGTAGTCTGAAATGTCCAAAAAGAAACTTTCGAAAACAGAGCCCCCACTGACAGACCGTCGCATTCACCTCCGCTTGACTCCGCCCCTCCCCGACAGACCGTCTCATTCACCTCCGCTTGACTCCGCCCCCCCCCCCCACGGCACCGGTTGGTCCCAAATGTCCATAAAGACCCTTTCATAAACAGACACCTCCGCCGCCGTACGGCGTCCACTGAAGGTGTTGTAATTAACACCCGAGGTGGGAGGCAAGTCGACGACTTCAGTACCCAGCAGCACCCGTTGGCAGGAGGCGGGGAAAAAAAGGGGAAGGAGTTTAGGTGAAACAGGATTTTTGCTCGCCCTAAATGAGAAACGTCTTCCTCTTTTGTCTGAAGAATTATGGGTTTATTTACAAATTGCTAACACGCTGAGCGGTGCCACTCTCTGGAAAACCTGCTCACTCTGCATCCTGTGATTGTCTGTAACGGCCGAAAGAGAATAGAAGAGATGAGAAATGAGGCGGAGAGGGGGGGGGGGAAGAAAGGAGGATCATCTAACCGCCGTGCGTTTCATACGGGGGGGAATGTGCCGTTCAAGGTGGAAAAAGGAAAGAAAAAGCTTTTTTCCCCCCCGCTGAATCTTTAATAATAGGTGAACACCTGAGGCGGTGTCGGGGATTTATCACGGGCAGCAAATGTGTCTCCTCGGCGCCGCCGCTCTTCAATGCATGACACATGTTAGGAGGCACGCCGTCTGACGCCGAGCTTCCTCTCCCCGTTCTGTGTGTGTGTGTGTGCGCAGTGATCGTGGTGCTGTTCGCCGCCCTGCGGAGGCAGAGGAAGAAGGAGCCTCTGATCATCTCCAAAGAGGACGTCAGAGACAACGTGGTCAGCTACAACGACGAGGGCGGCGGCGAGGAGGACACGCAGGCCTTCGACATCGGCACGCTGCGCAACCCGGAGGTGATGGACGCCAACAAGCTGCGGCGGGACATCATCCCCGAGATGCTGTTTCCCTTCCGGCGGACGTCGCCGATAAAGGACAACGCCGACGTCAGAGACTTCATCCACGGGCGGCTGCAGGAGAACGACGCCGACCCCACGGCGCCGCCGTACGACTCCCTGGCCACGTACGCCTACGAGGGCAGCGGCTCGCTGGCGGAGTCCCTCAGCTCGCTGGAGTCGGCCGCCGCCGAGGGCGACCACGACTACGATTACCTCGGCAACTGGGGGCCGCAGTTCAAGAAGCTGGCCGAGATGTACATCGGGAAGGGTCCCGACACGGAGACCTAGACGGGAGTTTTTATTGTTTTTTTTCAAGCCCATATTTTACGTCTGTTCAACGCGGCTACCTAGCTAGCCAGACATTCGTCTCGTCGGTTCGCTAGTTGACCGTCCGTCCATCTATCTATCTATCCAGCTATCTATCTGTTTATCTGTCTAGTTTGCTAGCTAGCGTGCTAGTTGACTAGCCGTCTATTTGATTCGCTCGCATCAATAATCGCTGCGTTCCACGACGCGGAAAAGCTGAAAATGGAAAAATCGGAAGACTCGAATTGAGAGGAATTCTTCTCGTTAACGGGGATGCAGTATAATTCTCAAAAGTTGTGCGTTTTTTTGATCATAATCAGTAAAGATGCCTTTGAATCTTAGGTGTGGACAATGTGTTTTTTGTAATTGACCTGAGAGATAGTATAGTCTCGTATGCTATCAGTGTTTATTGGCGCCGGACTGGTTTTGGGGCGGGTAGAGAAGGAGTCAAGTGGTTTTTCCAGCCACCTCCATTAAATACTGTAAATGTACAAAGTGTTTTTAATGATGGACATCCTATATACTATTTGCTATCTTTTGTTTTCGACAAGCAATGTTCATGTGGGTGGGTTGGTGCAGTTTATTTGTCAAACTGTGAATTCATTTCCATCATTTAGGTGTACTATGTAATGGAAAGTGTATGTCGTAGGATAACTGTCATACACTGGCAATTCATGCTGTTCGAATGCTGAGTCATACTGTTTTATATTTATATTTTTATACTTATTTTTTCAATAAAATGATGTAAAAAAAAGAAAAAGTGGAGTTTCAGTGTATTCTTTCAGATTTATCTCGCTGTTCATGACTTTTAGCTTTTTAGGTTGTAGGATCGACATGTTTAACGATTCTCGGGTTAACTTACAGCGATTTTACCAAGTTTGTATAGAGCATCTTCTCTAGATTTGTCTTCAAACTTCGGCCATCATGAATTCCAGATTCATCTCACTGCCTGATTTTGGGGTTGATGAATAGGATGTTGCTCTCGGTCCTTGCAGATTGTTTTTCAAGCCATTTAGAGATAAATACTAACTATATCGTAGTATTATTCCAATTTAAAACAACCCTAATGGAATAAGAAAATAGTATGCCAAAATAAAAGAATCAAGAATCAAGATCGTAGTATTATTCCAATTTAAAACCCTAATGGATGAAGAAAATACTATGACAAAATGAAAGAATCAAGATTTTCTTGTTTTTTTTAACAACTGACAAATTTAACTGACAAAATTAATTTTTTTGCGGGTTAAATTTGTTCCTGGAAAAAGCAATATTTGCAATAATGTGCAGATTACAAACACACATAATGTGAACAAAACTACCAACCGGTAATAATAATAATAATAATAATAATAATAATCACTTTTTCACTTAATTTCTTCCTCATCTGACAAATATTCCCGTTTTTTTTAAAAACACAAACGCTCACTGATGAGCGGACATCTGTGGAGACGACAAACTTCACTTCCCTTCTCACGCCGCTGCACTCGGTTTCAAACGTGAACATCTGCCGGCTCGCCGCTCACACGGGGGCGGCTGATTCGTGATGTACGATTCCTTGACGTGTGCGCCACACTCCGAGCCAATTAGTTGCAGAGTTAAATTATTGTTCTGTTGTTAAAATGTACGTTAGTCTCCTCGGACGGAAATTACTTTTTATATCCCGACCGCGTGAAAGCTTTTAGTTAATCTGTACCATAATAATGAAGGGAAAAAAAGTATAAATATGTTTATATGCATGCACACAAATACAAAGTTATCATATTAAGACAGCAGTTGGATTCAACCACATTTTCGATAAATTTGAGTATGCGCTGGTTATTATCAATTAGGACAAACACGACATATTCGTGTACGATGATATACGGTTTCATCTCCATATGCTTCCACTGCCAAGTCAATCCAAGTTAAGTGATTGTGTTATTTGCCTTCCAATGCCAACCAATGCAACGGCGAAGCAATAAATCCAGACTCATAAGCTTTTATTGCCCAGAAAATTCACATGGGCGCTGTTGACCAAACCATTGTTGAGCATTCTAAGGCAACACACCGTGTCCCGGAGATTTCTTCGTCGAGTGCGACAACAATCACCCCTCCAACGCAACCACGACCACAAGCCTCCGTCCACAGCGGTGAATATTCTAGAGGTGGGAGGCGTCTGGATTGGATATTGACCGTCCTGCTCTCTGTCGCTTTTGATCAAATATCGTTGAGCATTTTAAGGCCTCCGTTAGTTTACGTGTCCCGGTGTTTGTTTGTCGAGCGCGACTAAAATCACCCCTCTAACACAACCACAAGGCTCCGTTCACAGCGGTGATTATTCTGGAGGTGGGAGGCGTCTGGAAAAAGGTCTCTGTCGCTTTTGACCAAACATCGAGGAACATTTTAAGGCCGTTAAGTTTGCAACACACCGTGTCCCGGTGTTTTATTTGTCAAGCGCGACTACAATCACCCCTCCAACGCAACCACAACCACAAGCTTCCGTCAACAGCGGTGATTATTCTGGAGGTGGGAGGCGTATGGAAAAAGGTTGGCGATTGACCGTCCTGCTCTCTGTCGCTTTTGACCGAACATTGTTGAGCATTTTAAGGCCTTTAAGTTTGCAACACACCGTGTCCCCGAGTTTTATTCGTCGAGCGTGACTACAATCACCCCTCCAACGCAACCACAACCACAAGCTTCCGTCCACAGCGGTGATTATTCTGGAGGTGGGAGGCGTATGGAAAAAGGTCTCTGTCGCTTTTGACCAAACATTGTTGAGCATTTTAAGGCCTTCGTTAAGTTTGCAACACACCGTGTCCCGGTGTTTTATTTGTCGAGCGCGACTTGAATCACCCCTCCAACGCAACCACAGTTGCCAACGCTGACTAAAAGAACAATGAAACAAAATGAACGAAGGACCCACAGAGACGTTTTTTTCCCGGTCTGCAACACATTGAGTTTCCCAGGCGTGGGGCGCCATCGCCGGTGAGTATTTAACGTGCATTCCGAGGCCGGCGCCACAGCGGTGATTATTTCTGTAGGTGAGAGGCGTCGGGGGTAAAAAACAAGGCTGGATATTGACCGTCCTGCTCTCTTGTCACCCGCCACAGCTCGCAGAGTCCGCAGAGCGTACCTGCTGAACACCGGGGAGACTATTGCGCTTCCCGTATCGATCATCCCGCCGCTACAAATGATGATGTATGTTACCAAAAATACTTCAACGTGTTGCTGTCTCACGGGCGAATACAGCCGGCTAGTGAATACACCTGATAAAGGATGTTTTGAGAGCTCTATGTTGTAAGATGGATGATTTAAGAGGAGACTCTTTTTGGGAAGTCAGTTTGCGGTAGCAAGTTTTTTGTTGTCGTTGTTTCTTTTTCCCCACGTTTTGTGTAGCTACAGCATACTCTTACAGATTTATAATTAAGGTAGACGTAGTATGCTAATTTTCAGATTCAGGGGGTCTACTCTAATGAGATATAGGAAGAATATCTGAACTAGCATGGGAGTAATCTACGAAATAAATGCGTAGTCATCTACCTCTCAAGCGATTTAGTTGACTAATTGATTCGTTGATTTGTTTATCAGAGATTTGCTCATAAGTTTACTTGTAAATAAGTCAATCAGCATTAAAAAGAAGGCAAACAAATAACTAAAAGTCCACTAAAACCAAAATACACAAATGTAGCTGTAGATATATTTTTACCGTGAATCCGATTGATGGTTACCGATCTCTAAGGAACCAGAGGATAACTTCTCAATATCAGTTCAGACTAACAGGGGCACACGTGGAGTTTTACCAGCAGGACATGTGAATGAGTAATTTTTAATTTAGTGTATTACATAAAAGCGTGTCAGGGTCATGGATCTTGATCATTTATACACAAATGTTGAACACTAATGGGACATTTTTGCTCTCCGTAAAATAAAATAATGTTTTTTTTTGCATCTGTCCAGTTGGATAAATCAAAGGGAAATGTTTTAAATTTGACCCGCTGTGCGGGGACACAACGGAGCCCAGTGAGAGGCAATGATTATTCCATCAGTTCATTAACGCCGTCTCCCCGTTATGTTTCATGTCTTGCCACTAATTCGACCTCGGTGAACCCGGCGTTGAGTGCGGAGGCCTCTGTTCTCGTCGCGGGCTTCGCCGGGCAGTAAGAAAGAGAGAATCCCCCCCCACCCACCCCGCGCTCACATGACGGCATGGGTCGGGACAGCGCCTTTGATGGGAAGAAAAAAATAATTTGCATGAAACATGGAATAAAACATGACGGACGACTCCTGGTGGGAAACCGTCTTTTTGAAACCGCTGCGGCTTTATTTAACCGATTCATGAAAAGTAAATTGCCGATAGATTTTTGTCGGATTGGACGAAGCAGCGGGACGCGACTGAAGCCGCGATTACCGATTGTAGATTGTTTTCGATGTTTCTCTTTTGATGACTGCAGCTCTGTTCGCCAGATTTGTTTACATTACTTTACATGTCATTTGGCTGACGCTTTTATCCAAAGCGACTTACAGTACTGTTACATTCATTCACTGTAGATGCAGCTACAGGGAGCAACTCAGAGTTAAGTGTCTTGCTCAAGGACACATCAACTAGGGCGGGGATTGAACCTCCAACCCCCTGATTGAAAGACGGACCTGCTACCCACTCACCCATAGTCACGATCGCAGACAGACTTCAGTCGGCAGGTCGATGCCACGGCTTTCATTTATTTGTATTTCTTTTGCAGGGATGTTTGTGTGCTTGTGCGCCCCCCCCCCCCCCCCCCCGCCAGGCTCGTGAGAAACAGGCCTCTTGTCTGTATTCATAATGCATAATGTTCCGTCCGGGTCCACGATCAATAATGCAGGCGGGATATCGGCGTGCGGATGAGATGCGACGGCCCGTGCGGGCCCACCTGAGGCGCCGCTTCTTGTTCCCGTTTAAAAATAGTCCTTTTTAAAAATATATATATAGCGTAACGTTTAACGCGGCCCGCGGATACACGGTTTAGCTAACGGTCGTTGCACAGACCGGCTTAATGTGACTTCAAATGTAACTGAAAGGGAGTTATTTATTCTTAACATGCATCGATTGCATAACTGTCCTTTTTAGCAACTTGTAAAGTCTCAGCCAAGCAGCTTGAGTGCAGAATAGATTTTTCCATTAACCGACCTTTAGACCACCGATACCCTCCCCCCCCCCACCCCCCCCAGGAAATGTGTCCTGTAAAACATTAAATATGCTAAATGAAATCACGAATCACGGATATTTTTTTACTTCGTTGACCATGTGGGAACACGAGAACCGCACCGCACCGTTCTTGTTTTCTTTCATCGCTCATCCTCCACTCCGTGCCATATGGTTCCTGTTCCAGGTCGCCCCCGACGACGGGGCGTCGCGTCACCTGAGGAGAGAGATCGTCACCTGTGAGCGAGCCAGACGGGTCGCAGCATGTCCGCCGCCGCCGAAGAGCTGGAATCCTGGCTCCTTGAAATGTGGCGACCACCTGTCACGTCTCACACGTTGATCACGGTGGCCAAATTACTAACAAAATATTAATGTGCAGTAAAAATATATATAAATATTCTGTTTTTTCATGTTTTGAAACGCAGAATAATGACAACCTTCAAAGTCATGTTCCCAATTAAACCGGACTCTCGATGGGGGAGGAAGGGAGGGGGGGGGGGTATTATTCTCACAGATTATTGTCGCAGTTTTTAACAGTTTGAAGCGTCCGATATAAAATGGTAACTTGAAACAAGATACCCTTCTTATTACCTTTAGGAAACAAAAGTATTCGGTTCACATTGGTTCCCTTTGCGGACTTCCTGTAGATTCATTTAAAACTTGTTATATAAAATAAAATATCCCTTTTGAAATCTAAGAGAAAAAACATTATATTCATTTCTAAAGTCAAGATTAATCTGACTTTCACTTTTAAATGGTGTTTTAGAAACATAGTTTGGGAAGGAAGGCCACGCCCCTTATTCAGCCAATCAGCCCTCGGTACTTAAACACGTCGAATCTGTTCACTCCCTCTTCGTCTCAGCTCCATCCCTCCATCCCTCCCGACCCTATTCTTGTCTTCCCATTTCTCTCCTACAGGACTACAGGAACAATGGGGGACTGCACCACCAGAGCTTCAAAAGAGACAACCCCCACCCACAAGTCTCCACCCCCACGAGGCTCCACCCCTACAAGTCTCCACGAGTCTCCACCCCCACGAGTCTCCACAAGTCTCCACCCCCACGAGTCTCCACCCCCACGAGTCTCTACTACACTCCACGAGTCTCCACCCCCACGAGTCTCTACTACACTCCACGAGTCTCCACCCCCGAGAGTCTCCACCACTACAAGTCTCCACGACTCTCCACCCCCACGAGTCTCTACTACACTCCACGAGTCTCCACCCCCACGAGTCTCTACTACACTCCACGAGTCTCCACCCCCGAGAGTCTCCACCACTACAAGTCTCCATGACTCTCCACCCCCACGAGTCTCCACCCCCACGAGTCTCCACCCCCATGAGTCTCCACCCCCACGAGTTTCGACGAGTCACCACCCCCACGAGTCTCCACCCCCACGAGTCTCCATAAGTCGCCACCCCCACGAGTTTCCACAAGTCTCCACCCCCACGAGTCTCCACGAGTCTCCACCCCCGCGAGTCACCACCCCCGCGAGTTTCCACGAGTCTCCACCCCCACCAGTCTCCACCCCTACAAGTCTCCACGAGTCTCCACCCCCACGAGTCTCCACCCCTACGAGTCTCCACGAGTCTCCACCCCCACGAGTCTCCATAAGTCGCCACCCCCACGAGTTCCACAAGTCTCCACCCCCAAGAGTCAACACCCCCGCGAGTTTCCACGAGTCTCCACGCCCACGAGTCTCCACCCCTACAAGTCGCCACCCCCACGAGTCTCCATAAGTCGCTACCCCCACGAGTTTCCACAAGTCTCCACCCCCACGAGTCTCCACCCCTACAAGTCTGCACGAGTCTCCACCCCCACGAGTCTCCACCCCAACGAGTCTCCACCCCCACGAGTCTCCACCCCCACGAGTCTCCACCCCCGCCGTTCCCTCTAACCACCAGACGCCAGCAGTCTCCCATCGTACCCCTCCAACCCGCTCTTCACGACCCCTCTACCCTTCATCCCTTCATTCATCTATTTCACAACAAACCGACTGTAAACTCGTATCACTTTTGGCGTGTTCTTCATGAGTGAACTTATTTCTGCACATGCACACCGATAGAGTAAGTCATGATTCTATTGTAGGTCAACATGTATCTAACCAAGAAGACACTGAGCAATATGTTGTCGTGCCATAATGTGTCACTTTCTTTTTTTTTACACGATATTTTGGTGAAAGCACAACAAAACAAACTGGGTTCCAACAAGTTAAAAGCAATGTATCCTTCAACGCGAGCGTTTTAATCATATCTGTGTGGCGGCGGAGGCAATTCCAGCAAATCCTTTAACCTAAAAGACGTTCCACTTTTCACAAAATGATTACACTTCATTTGCAATAGCAATCAGGACACCACAGGGATCGTGACAAAAAAACCTTGGTTTCATTTTTTTCCGTGTGTGTGTTTTCTCCCTCTCTAGCAGTCGCAATTTGGTACCCACTCTTCCAGGTCCAAAGCGATTCCAGTGCTCGACTGCCGGGTAGTTATATGGATGTGGGCTGAACATAAAAAATAAAAAAAACACACACAAGGCAGCTTTCTTTCCCCCCCTCAGGAAAAGAAAATTACTTCTGAGCACAAAGGGAACGCATCAGTGGCCGTGGCATACTGCCTAGTTTGTTATAATTACAAGCAAAAGCAGTTCTGAATAGGCATCTTAATGACCAAACAAATTGTTGCATATTTCAAACCCATCTGGATAATTTTCTTAGGGGAAATGTAATTGCTGTTCAGGCACGGCGGTGAATGCCGTCTTTGTTGCGGCGCGCACAAAGAGCACCTGAGAAGATGCACAACGCCACTTTTTTTTCCCTTTTGCAAACGTCCAAATGGGATTGTGATGCCGTCAGCTTTTCATATTTCACGCATGTCCGTCAAATGGGCCCGAAGAGGTCCATTAACGCTTTTTTATGAGTATTTTTTTTTACTGTGTGTGTGTTATTGCGCATTTCACAGCAGACACGATGTGCAATTTCCATAATGAAAGAATAAAGCGGGACTCCATCAGAGAAGCCATCAGAACATCACGGAGTGGACCGTGGCGGCTTCCTCCCAACACGCCGGCCCTTTAAGAGCAGCGTCCCACTTTACTTGGTATTTGGCTCCATCTCCTGGAAGTCTCAACGCAGATGCTCTGATTCTGCCAGTATGAGTCATCACTCTCACAGGATATATGTTTAAAAAACAATTAGAAGATGAAAACGGATAATACATTATGATTAATCACTTTGGTAAATTCAGTTGAACTGAAAAACTGAACTTTAAACATTACATACGGCTTTTTTATTAGCAGGAAATCCTTTTCCATTCTAGGAAATTATGAATGAATCTAATTGTAAATATAACAACTAGACGGGATTAAAGTCTCCGTTTGACACATATATTGTTTAATATAGACACAGTGTATCTTGATTTGATGCCTTTGAATATAATACACCATCTAATACCATCAACAGAGGGCAGCAGAGATCTTCGCACAGGAAGTCGGGAGACGGACCAACTCATTTTTCTGTAACACTCAGACTCCCATGCACAAAGCTGTATAGCCCAGATATCAACATTATTGATTCATAAATTGTATTTCCATCCAGAAAAATCCACAACACAGGAAAAGAAAACTCTGGAGCGTCGTTCTCACGATGCAATCAGTTGGTCAAACACGTTTTTACAAATATAAGTACGCAGAACTATTCGCTCGTCTGAAATTATTGGAATTGATTTGGAGACGCAAGTGACTAAACTGTAACGGTCCTGAGAGTTTCTTGAGGATAAGTTAGTCGTGGCAGAGGAAGTCACTTCCCGAAAGGTTCTGCAACCCTCAACCGTTCATCGGCTGCGGAGCGTTCATCCATTTTTACGTCGGTAGGCGAACTCGTTGAAACAGATTTGATTTAAGCTAACGGCGTCCCGGGTACATAGACAGGGTTCTTATGGTCATGGAAAACCTGGAAAAGTCATGTAGTTTTAAAAATGGTTATTTCTAAGCCTGGAAGTCATGGGAGAAAAATAAATTTTGGAAAGGTGCTTCTAAAAAGTGACGTGTTCACGCAATTTAGACACGACGTTGTCTTCCGGGTTCGTACGGCCTGAAAATAATGTAAACCCTAAAGTTTTGAAAAAGTCATGGACATTTTTTATATTCATATGGGTATTTATGCTGAGTTTTAAATAATGAATATGTTTTTAAAACATATAAGCCGACGAACACTCTTTCATACTCGCACGTTTTTCGCGCTGCAAGTGAACGCACCATAACTGAAAAGACATAAATGTTTATTCTTTTAATCTAAATTAATGTCTCTCATTTAAGGTTATATTCTGTATGATTTGGAATTCTCATTGTGAGTTTAAATACAACATTTGATCACTTTTTGATGTCTACGCCCGAAATTTCACAAAACGTTCGGTCACGGGAATGTGGTTTTAAGTCCTGGAAAAGTCCTGGTCACCCATTGGTCGACACGAGAACCCCGATGGAGGACATTTTAACGTACGGTGACGTTGTCTAGAAAGCGAATGAGCGTATCTCCAAAAGTGTCCCATATCTCAGAGTCTGATGGACAGCAGCTTGACAGCTTGACAGGTGAATGATGCATTGTGGGTCTGCGAGGGTCCAAAAAAAAAGTGATCTTTTTAAAAAATCTCAGCGATGAACTCACGCTCGGAATAAAAAACATCCACAAGGTGTTGACTACCGCGACACTTCTGGAAGCCTTTTTCATCAAGCGCGCCGCGATACGAGTCGCACCATTCCGTGTTTATGATCATGGTCATTGCATCCCCCCCTCCCCCTCCCCCGCCCCGTTACACAGATGAGATGCTGCAGACGGCGTACCTACATGGACGATTACATTTCCTGATTCCCGACTTGTCCTTGCTCTCACCCTGCTTACAATAAAAATAATCTTTTAAAAAAAAAATTATAATAAATGAGAATGTGAGTTCCCGCCGTCGTCAAACAATACGTGCACCGGAACATCTCTGATGTAACTGTAATCTAATAATCTAACCTCGGAAAGCAAATCCAGAAGACGATCTACGGGTGACCCGTGTTTAACTCCTCACACGAGCCCTACAAAAGAATTGCAAACGCAGCGTTTTCTGCAAAGAACTATCAGGAAATGAACATTGTTGTCGTTTTTTGTTTTTTTCATGTGTATTTGTTTGCAGCGTCAGCATTTTTGCCAGATTACAAAATGTTGACACCGACCCCCCCCCCCCCCTCCCACTTTTTCAGATAATCCGTGTGACTGCCGCCTCCAGCTCCCGTGTACCGGAGTGTGTTCCACAGGTCAGCTCAAATCTCATCTTCCTGTTTCCATGAGTTCGTTAAGCTAGCCAAATAGAGGGTGGGCGGGGGAGGGGGAGGGGGAAGGGGAGGGGGGGTAATTCTGTGTTCAATTAAGCAGGGCTGACACGGGACATTCAACACAATGTCAACGAGATGCCGCCATGAGTGAGCTATCAATTTTGATGGACAGTCGAGAGAGAGAGCGGCGGCGGGGATAATAAGCCCCGGGCGCGTGTCCCCGGAATTCTGCGCCACCCCAAGGCCGCTGCCGCCCCCCCCCCCCCCCCCCACGATTGAATTACGCCGGCGCCTCGGTAAGTCACCGTTGATAGGGCCACCGTGCACCGACTGTGAAGTCGCCGTGTAGCTATCATGGCCCCCGCCGCCGACGCCTTCCTCTGCAGCCGTGGCCATGAAGCCGGGATAAAAGAGACCCGCTAGGGCCACACACAGCACTGCAGTGGTCCTTAGGCAAGAGGCCAGTGAGCGAGAGAGAGAGAGAGTAAAGTAGGGAATTAGAGGGATGGGGTGATTTCTGATGTGCACCACGAGCCAAATCTCCCCGGGCGGCGAGCCAAGTGGTCACAAGGACGGCGAGAGCCCAGAGAACGGCACAGAAAAGACCCCATGATACAACAGTCTCTTCTTCTTCTTCTTCTCCTTCTCCTCCTCCTCTTCCTCCTCCTCCCTTCTTCTTCTTCTTCTCCTCCTCCATTCTTCTTCTTTCTCTCCTTTCTCTCTTCTTCTTTCTCTACCTCCTTCTTCTTCTTCTTCTTCTTCTTCTTCTTCTTCTCACTGTAGTGAAGCACCCCCCCCCCCCTCTGTATGGTGCACTGCAGGCAGAACCCCCGCATCGCTTTGATCTCCAGATAACTCTGTCCAGGTGTGGAGATGCGAGCTTATCGGGGGGGGTTTGGGAGAAAAAAAAGAAAAAGAGAAATAAAAGAAGAATAACAGGATTCAATGCTTTTTTATTTATTTTTGTCAGAAAAAATAAGAACGAAGATGAAGGAGCCCGCAGCCGATGCACTGACATCACCTTCATCGGGCTTAGCGAGCTCGCCGGTGAACAAAAGTTCCTCGGGCTGTCGAGTGTCTGCCGGAGCGAATGCGTGTCACGGAATTATACAATATTGTGGAATAAACGTTGAACATCGCTCCGGAGGTTCAGACTCAACAGAATGTAGACGACCTCGACCTTGACATCGTGTCTTAGGGAACACGCTGGTCACTGGCAATGATTTAGATTTTTTTTTTAAAGGATGGGAACAAAAAAGTGACCAGCTTAATTTCCCACGGTGTCAAATTCAAATTAAATATGTTTTTAGTCTATTAACTGTTTTTTCCAGCTGTGTCATACATACAGAAAAATGAAGGTGCCACCTGGAACCGAAATGGTTCTTCAGAGTGATGCCATAGAAGCACCTTTCAAACCAGGGTTCCTTAAAGAACCATGTCCTTAAAGAGTTCTTCAGGGAACCTATAAAGGTGTCTAAAAGAACCTTTAAAACATCATTCTTGAAGGCACCATTTCTGGTTCCACTAAGAACCTTTCAAACCAAGGTTCTTTAAAGAACCTTTTCCTTAAAGAGTTCTTCAATGAACCTATAAAGGTGCCTAAAAGAACCTTTAAAACATCGTTCTTGAAGGCACCATTTCTGGTTCCACTAAGATCCTTTCAAACCAAGTTCTTTAAAGAAACTTTTCCTTAAAGAGTTTTTCAGGGAACCTATAAAGGTGTCTAAAAGAACCTTAAAAACATTGTTCTTGAAGGCACCATTTCTGGTTCCACTAAGAACCTTTCAAACCAGGGTTCTTTCAATAACCTTTTCCTGAAAGAGTTCTTCAAATAATCTCTAAGGTGTCTAAAAGAACCTTAAAATGGTTCTTTAAGGCATCATTTCTGGTTCCACTAAGAACATTTCAAACCAGGGTTCTTTAAAGAACCATTTCCTTAAAGAATTCTTCAAATAATCTCTAAAGGTGTCTAAAAGAACCTTAAAATGGTTCTTTAAGGCATCATTTCTGGTTCCACAAAGAACCTTTCAAACCAGAGTTCTTTAAAGAACCATTTCCTTAAAGACTTCTTCAAAGAACCCATAAAGGTGCCTTTAAATGAAAAAAAATGGTTCTTCAGTCGGTGATGGTTCTTCGTAGAACCACAAAGCCTTTTAAGGAACCATTTAAGAACCCTCTTCTCCGTGTGTTGGTCCAACTGGTGCATAGTGCAGCATTAATCGAGCTAACTGACTCTTTACATCCCAAAAGTACAGAAGCAAACACACATGGATACTCGAGGAAATCTGTTATCAGACATTCTTCATGTCGGCAGGAGGCATCGCCAGAGGGAGTTCTGGGTCTTCATGATATAATGAGAAAACAACGAGACAATTAGATAAACTTAAATATCTTCAATCTGAATTTGGAAAATAGAAAAATATGAAGACGTTAGGGTTTGTGTTGCATCACAACTACACGGGACACGGAGCAATTAAGAAGATGATTACACCTCTCTGATGTATTTTCAGAAAGCTGTTAATGCAACAATATGTGTTGATGAAAACATCAGCAGAATGTGTTATTATTATTAAAAGTTTAGGAGCCAATGAATTTGATAAATCCGTCCAATATGTCTTATTTTTTAACTCAAAGAACGCAAAAAAAGGAATGTCATTAGAATGAAAACACTGTGAAGCTTAGCGGGAAATAACTTCCACTGTAAGCTGACACATGCATGTTACAGTAATTACATAACTACATCTGCCAAACATCATGTTTTCAGACTCTAAACTTTAAAAATTGTTTCGTCAACTCACTTTAACAGCTTTGACATCCAGGAGGAAAATATGAAGGAGAAAAAAGACAAAACAAAGAAAAGTGTAAATAAGGTATTTTTTGTGATTTGGGCTTTTCAAAGATCACCTGAGGGTTATTTAATGGTTTTAAAGGCTGTTTTAGCTCTTCTAGTATTTGTTTTTTTACGCACTCAGTCATTATATCCTCAATATTGATGATTTTGAAGCAAAAAAACTCAATTATAGTCGATCCTATGATATTGTGGCCGAATTGATAAAGATATTTATAAAAGCTATCACTACTTTTTCGTCCCAGTATGGCAAAACATCTAACGCGTGAGCACCACCGATCCAAAATGCTCAGCCTTTAGATAATACTTAGTCTCATCTTCTTGATTAGTTAATTCATAATTCATTCATTATTTGTATTATTTGTTTTCCTTGCCTGGAAACCAATTCAATTCCACGCACATGCATACGCTCATACATCTGCCATCATCAATGTATTCTGTTTCTTTAAATTAAAAATGTAATAAAATAATAAAAAATAATTTAAAAAGCTCACACACATGCATTTATATTTATTTATTTGTTCTTTTACTCAATACTGTTCTCAATACTCCACTGCTTCGTCGTCCTCTAGGTGTTACATCTATGTATTGTATTTTGTCTTATAATAAAAAGATAATATTTAGTCAGAACCACAAAGAAAAAGTGAGTTTTTTCGGGGCTCTATTGGAGTGAAAAAGGGTGAGTACGAGTAGCCAGGATGATGCCAATAAAGCAGCTCGGGATCCCGAGGGGAGCAGCAGGAGGGCGTAATGACTAAAAAGTGACAAAACCCAGACAGCGGGGAGTCAGGATGGGCAAAAGACCCGAGGAGCACTCGATACCGAGCAGCATATGGCGGGTCTGCTGCTCATAACGCGCGTCTCGTGAGTCATACATACGACTTATACACAGGCAACGCGAGGACAGCTCTGTGAAAGGGATGAGGCGAAGGAGAGGCGAAGGAGGCTGAATCGAGTGGATAGGCTTTTGCATCCACCTGTCAACTTCCTGTCTGCGTGAATGAGGGCGTTTGAGAAAAAAAATTGATTTATTCATTTTTCCAAGTGTTCAGTCAATCATCAGAGCGACGTGAGACGATTACGAGACGCCAGATGTGCGGTGAGTCATCGAGACGCTTGAAGGATAACTCGAATGTCACGTCGTGTTCCTGGGCTCTTTAAAAAAAACGATCAGAAATGACCTCTAAATATTCGTTGGTAAAAATGATATAATAATGGTTTCTTTACATGATGTAACATAGGAAAAGTGTCTCTCTCTCTCTCTCTGCCGTCCATACAGCGTTTTTTCGTCATCCCTCGTTCGTCTTCACCGATGAGTGACGTGTGATCGACAGTCGTCAAAATCCGTCTTTTGAACTTATTAAACCGCGTTGCCATCGATTGACCGAAGGCTCTCGGGTCCAACTGATATCTCTCCGGTTTTCACTCACAGTCAGTGGGCGGAGGGTGGGGGGTTGGGGGGAGCATAATCAATTATCAACGCATGCTCCTTATAAACGGTTGATTTATTCCCGTGGAGCCGACGGGCAAATTGTTTTCGGGGTACCGGTAAAAAAAAAAAATCCGCCGTCAGTCAAAGCGAGCGAAGGCGGGACAGCGAGACGCCGCTGACGGACGAGGGTTTCCCGGCCGCTGCATTTCATTTTAAAATGAATGATAGTGAGGTTGGAAGACCCCCTTCATGGAGGGGCAGGCGAATGCAGGAGTGCAACTTTTTTCTTTTCGGCACATTCGAATATACATTTTCATATTCGAATTTCTGCGATACACAGGTTACCAGTTCTGAACTGAATATAAATCAGGTGGCCGGCAGCGGGAGAATAAAAAGGTTTTATATTTTGTAAATCCAGGTAAGTGTTTATTTAGGTTTGACTCACCTCCTCCTCCCGTCCTCTAGGTGTCGCTGTTGGTGTTGGTCGTATGTTGCAGGTGCTGATTGGAGTGAACATTAATATTGAGTATTTATTTAAATTGTTGAATGTCTTGTTTTATTTTTGAATGTCATGTATTCTTTTTTAATGTCTTGTATTATTTTCATATATAATATATATATATATTTATATATATATATATAAAAGGGATGATATAAAATAGATATAAATATATAAGAGATATACAGTATATATATATATATTACATATATGTATATTTATTTAGAATATATTCATATCTATATTTATATAATATATATATTTATATATTTATATTATATATATATAATATTTATATATAAATATATATATATATATATATGTATATCTCTTTCTGGGTATTCTGATTTTAAAGTTGCATTTGTTTGAATTGCTTAACTGATTAAATAGCTCGATAATAAGTCAGTTCTGTCAGCAGGGTGATAATAATCTTAATCTTAATTAATTGTTAATTAAGTGTCTCATCTCATTTATCTGGTGGAAATGAAGACATGAAAGTCTGATGAAAGATTGGTGGATGTTGAACTCAGGATTCTTTTATTACTTCTAAATTATTTCTAAAATCCAAACAACCCAATAAATAAGTCGCAACATTCTCATTTCAGACAGGTGCATTTGGGAAACAATACTATTTCCTCGATCCTGTGCCGAATACGGCAATTCGTCTCATTCCTCGGTCAAGATCGTTGCTCGTGATTTACAGCGTGACCCGGTAACTTCCGTAGGACTCACGGGGGACCGCAACTTATCTCCTCTCTGGGGTTAAGAGGCTCCGAGCTCCCGTAACAACTCTCTCCGCCACCGTGACCTGACTGGTGAGGAATCACCGGGGCCGAGGGATGAAATCCATCGATCCGGGTGATAATTATCTCTCAAAAAGGTAGCTAAAAAAAATAATCCTGTCAGCGCTCTGAATTAAGATAAAGACTCCTATTCCCTTTCCAATTAAAAACATATTGAATGAGTACGCCCGTGCTTCTATTTTTAAGCCGGGACGAGAGACGGATATACCAGAAGAGCGCTGCTGTTTATGATATCAAAATAAACACTTGGGGTAATGTGTCCGGAGACCGCATACATCTTATTGCTTCGGGGTGTTTTGTGATAGCCATTACGGAGAAAGCATATGAAGCTCATCACTCAATATGCCCGAATAATACATCAGGGGTCATAGGCATGTAGACCAATGGGTGACCAGGACCTTTCCATGACTTTAAACCGAATTTCCATGACCATGTGAAATCTTGGTTGTAATATACCTTTAAAGGAGACAAATGAATGAGAGACAATAGTTTGATTAAAGGACTAAGTATTTCTATTCATTTTGAATCTTTTAATCAAACTGCGTGAATGAACATATGAATATAACACTTTTCCAAAACTTGTGGACAATTTTTCAAGGACTTTTCCAGGACATTTGAAAATTCCATGACTTTTCAAGGTTTTCCATGACTATACAAACCCAGATACATCCACGGCTCCTTCTGTTTTCTCGTGTGCTTCATAAATTTAAAAAATACACATAAATATATACAAACATATATACATAAATATATCCACATAAATAAATATATCCACATATATATATATAAATATATCCACATATATATATATACACTACCGTTCAAAAGTTTGGGATCACCCAGACAATTTCGTGTCTTCCATGAAAAATCACACTTTTATTTATCAAATGAATATAAAATATAGTCAAGACATTGACAAGGTTAGAAATAATGATTAATATTTGAAGTATTAATTTTGTTCTACAAACTTCAAGCTCAAAGGAAGGCCAGTTGTATCGCTTATATCACCAGTATAACTGTTTTCAGCTGTGCTAACATAATTGCACGGGTTTTCTAATCAGACATTAGTCTTCTAAGGCGATTAGCAAACACAATGTACCATTAGAACACTGGAGTGATAGTTGCTGTAAAAGGGCCTCTATACACCTACGGAGATATTTCAATAGAAACCAGACGTTTCCACTTAGAATAGTCATTTACCACATTAACAATGTAGAGAGTGTATTTCTGATTAATTTAATGTTATCTTTATTGAAAAAACAGTGCTTTTCTTTGAAAAATAAAGTCATTTCTAAGTGATCCCAAACTTTTGAACGGTAGTGTATAAATATCTAAACATGTATATAATATATAAGAATTGTCTTGAGAAAGAAATAACGGCAGAAAGAAAGCATCGTAATTACGCTAACTCGTGTTTTGGCTGAAGCCCAACATCACCAGGTCCCCCCCCCTTTTCCCAAGGGGTGTGTAGGAATGTGACCTCCAGAGGGCAGCGATGACGAAGGGCAGCGATGACGAAGAGGGCGCCCGTCTGTTGTTTCACCAGATGCCGCGCGGCCGGCGTACGGGGTGCCGGCTCGGCTCGACCTCGTCGATACAACTCGTATGTTTCATATTTATAACCTCCGCCCTCTCCTTTTTCTACCCTAAGAGGCCCTCGCGATGCATTATTGATGCCGCCGAGACGAGATTGAATTTGTTGTCTCTCGACACTTCGGCGAGATATTAGCGAATCGTAAAAGTCCGATTAGGAGCGTCCGACCCGACGGCTTCGTCCGGAGTTCGGCTCGCGGTGTGAGCGACATTGACGGACTCGGGTTGTTAAGCAAGAAGAAAAGAAAGAAGAAAAAAACCCGTATTGACTCATTGTCCTTTGCCATGTTTAACATTAAAAGGCCCATGAATTTTTTATGGCCGACATGGCAACAGTTGGCGCTCGCGTATCGGAGCCGAGCCGAGCGCTATCTTTAGAGCAGCCGGAGAAGGTTGTGGGGAAGTAATATGACCTTAATGTGTCCGACCCCGGGGCCGCGCCCGGCTCAGCGCCTGTCAATATTACATCAGGATCAGCACTTTTGAAACAGGATAGAGGAACCCCCCCCCCCCTCCCCCGACCCCCCTCCCTCCACCCGCCACCTCCTCCATCCTCCCACCCGATTCACCGCAACGGGAGGCGGAGATCTGTCCTCGCCGGCTGTTTACAAGCGTGTATATCTTCCCAGAGGGGTGTATTACGTCTGCGTGTTCCGGGGGCCGGGACGCGATAAGGCCGTGTCAATACGAGATTTATTTGCTAACGGAATATATAAAAAAAGGGCGGCGTGGCGAGTGAGGCGGGCGAGGCGGACGTGGCGTGCATCACGGGGCCGGTATCTCCCGTGACCACGTCAGCGTGTGACTCGCTTTGGATATTAAGCTGCGGGGGTCAGAGGTCAGACGCTAGGAGCCGTTCCTCGGCTCACGGGTAAGGTGTTCGACCTTGGTTCAGGTCCAGCTGTGTTTCTTTAATGCAGACCTTATCTCCTGAGGTAATCGCGGTTTCAGTGATATACTGTGGCTTTTTTTTTGCGCACCTGTCAATCTCCTAATATACATATATATATATTTGTTGTTGTTCTTGTTGTTGCAGGTACGCAATGTTTAAAGATTTACACATGTAAGCCGATAAGATAAAGATTCAGTAGTTTTAATACTCGTCGACCTTCTGGAAGGACAAAACGTGTCCACCAGGTTCTATAAGTCCACTAGGTTATTTTAGGCCAACACGTTTCTCTAAGTCCACCAGGTTTCTTAAGTCCACCAGGTTTCTTTAAGTCCACCAGGTTCTTTTAAGTCCACCAGGTTTCTTTAAGTCCACCAGGTTCTTTTAAGTCCACCAGGTTTCTTTAAGTCCAGCAGGTTCTTTAAGTCCACCAGGTTTCTCTAAGTCCACCAGGCTGCTTTGAGTTCACCAGGTTTCTATTTAGAATAAATAAACATTTGTATTGTGAAGTGTTCAAAGTGAGAAAGTGAACATTCCCAGGTGATAATAACATCTGCATCACACACACCTCACACACCTGGAGGTGATGCTGATCTCAAGAAGTCTCAGATCCAGAATGTCCCAACAGAACCTCCTTGTGTCGGAGCATGGCTCCGACAGCAGAGTGTGCTGCGGGCCGTCGACGACCCGGCACTGAGTCTCTACCTGAGAGCAGGTGAGCTCCATCCAGGTGTTTACTCTTTAACATCACGACGCAATAAACACGCCGCGTGTGACCCGTGAGCTTTGATTTCTACATTTCACCGAGCCACGGGAAAAACATACGCGCTCGTGTTTACCAAGCGGGTCTTTCCAATAGAGATATGTAAAAAATAAAAAAATAAGCCTGAGGCGAAGAAGCTTGTGGCAGCCCCCCCCCCTCCCCCCTTCGCGCTAAGTATTAAAACAAATAGCATCTGCTTCAGTTAACACTGGCTTCGCCGCAGCTGTGTTGATTCCCCACATAATCCCTAAAGAATACATAAACCCTCGGCGGCGATCCTTCTGCAACTGTCGGTGCTGATTCGTCAACAGAAAGAAGGGGGGGGGGACAAATTTGTTTACACTCAGCCCATCTTTGCTTTTTTTAAAAATGACATCAGACATGCGTTATCGTCAACAAGTTGCCGGCCTTTATTTAAAAAAATTCAAAAACCGTTGTGAAGGGAAATCCCCGCGCAGCTGTTGGTCAGGACAATTTAAAATAATCCCAGTGGTAGAGTTCAGTCCATGCTTGTGTGTGTGTGGCGGTGTGTATTCTTGTTGTGCGTTATGTCGACGATACACACTATTCATACAATCTGTCATATTCGTTTAATGTGTTTATGTAACTCTGTGATGATTCCTTCTTGTCACATGACATCTATTGTCTGTCCATCCCGGAAAGATCCTTAAAAGAAGATGTATTTCTATTGTAGGGGTCCAATTATGGAATAACTTTAAGATATAAGAATGGTGAACTCATTTTTTTATTATTTATATTACTCATTATTATTTATAAAACAATTATTGAGAGTTATAAGTGTGATTGAAATGTATTTATATGAAAGACGTATGTGTATATCTGTATATATATATATATAATGTTTTTTATTTTCTTTGATATTTTTCTTTATTTTATATTAATTTTAATTAATTCATTAATTTATGAAAGGAATAGATCAGTATTTTTTGCTTCTACCTATACCTTTTCAGTCTTTCTGTTTTATATATTATATAGAATAATATTGTGTTGTATTTGATTGACTGAATAAAAATACACATCATCATCATCATCGTCATCAAAGGGACCCTCCTCTGTTGCTCTCCTGAAGGTTTCTTCACTTTTTTCCCCAAGATTTTTTTTTTTCAATTTCTTGGAAGTTTTTCCTCATCCGATGTGAAGTCAAAGGTTAGGGATGTCTATGTGTTCAGATTGTAAAGCCCTTTGGGGCAAATTCATAATTTGTGATATTGGGCTATAAAAAATAAACTGAATTGGATGCATACCTACATCTGCCAGCAACCAGCAGTACATTGAAGATGTACCAGTGGGAAGGGGAAGATCCATCCATCCATCATCCATCCCGCTTATCCTCATTAGGGTTGCGGGGCGCTGGAGCCGACCCCAGCTGACATTGGGGCGGAGGCGGGGTCACCTGGACAGGTCGCCATCCCAGGGCTCATGTCGAGACAGACAACCATTCACGCTCACATACACACCTCTGGGCAATTTAGAGGTTAATTAACCTGCTGCATGTCTTTGGACTGCGGCAGGAAGCCGGAGAACCCGTAGAGAACCCACGCTGCCACGGGGAGAACATGCAAACTCCACACAGAAGGACCGCCCCGACCGGGAATTGAACCCACGGCCCTCTCGCTGTGAGGCGACAGCGGTAGCCACTACACAGCCGTGTAGCAGTGTAGTCTAAGCAGCCTGGGGAAGATATTGCATTAAATATTCATTTTAATTGAACATGAGCGTCACATTTCATTTGAAAAAAAGCACAAGAAGTCGTTTTCGTGCGATTGCATCGACACCAAAGGTCTGCATGTCGCTCCGGCTCGTCTCAAAAAGGGTAAAACCGTCCCTGAGATGTGAGACTCTGCATTCGGTGTCTCACTTCTGGGAGCAGATCCCGCCTTGGGAGTGCAAAACTGTCCTCTGTAGTTCTTACACTTAATCTCGGTCCACTTACTCCGAGCCGCCAAGGTTACGAGACTCTGACCTCCATTTCTACAATCTCTTAAACATTTTATATATATATATTTTTCGCAGCCTGCCACATCATCTGGTCAAAATAGCTTTCTTTGGAGCTTACGGTTCATCCATGCTCACCGCTGGAAAAAAAAAATCATTTAGCAAAGCTAATCTCTGATAAAACCACCATGTCCAAACCCAACGTGTTAAGTGTGAAATATGCTGGACATCTGATATGATATCCCATCCTGCCATTCTGCAACATCCCCCCCCCTCCCCCCTCCCTCCCGCCCCCCAACAGGAAGGTGGAAGATGCCCGGCCACTGATTACCCCTCGCCGTAGCGTCCGCCTTCATATTTGTGATGCACTCCGCCGCCTCGACCAGAAGTGAGATCCCAGAGCACTCCGTAAATTGGACAATCAGTAATGGTATTTGATGACATTAAGGAGTGAGGGGGGGAGGGGGGATGAAAGGAAGGACACTCCAGTTATCAACAGGATAATGGGGCTGTCGCCTTGCACTTTGTGGCCAATGAATTGGGACTCGGTTAATTATCCTTGCCATTAATTAGGCCATCCTGTCAAGGAGAAAAGGGGGTTTTGCTCTTCATTGACAATACACCGTATTATATTGAATTATGCGCCTGCGGAAATGAGGGTAATTTCTGTTCTGTTTTTTCTTTCTTCGTTTTTCGATCTGAGCAATGTGCCGTGGAGTTGGGAGGGTTGTCCCCCAAAATGTAACGATCTGGAGCTCCGGAGGGTCGGGGGGAGGACCACCGTGACCTCAGAGGAGCGTTAGGACGCCGCGAGGATTCAGACCGGTCTCATCGTACGGAGAACGCTCATCCGTGGTGGAGAAGCCATGACACTGATTTGTGTGTATCGATACCGTATTTCATCCATTTGGGTACATTATTATCATGTTATTGCCCTTAGATCAAAATATGCTGAAATACTGTTGATAATGCTGAGTGATATGATTATGACGATGCAATGGTGACGTCAGGGGGGCGTTAACTATATGTAGACGTCACCTGAGTACAGCCAGGTGTTTTTTGGCAGAAGGGCAAACTTTTTCAATCGCATATTAAGAATGCATTTAAGACAAATAAAGGATTTGTTGTGCACCGACAGATATGCTAGAGAGGTTCAGGTCATTTATGTTAGCTTTCTCTCATTCCAGGCTTCCTGATTGTTTTCACCTGTCATCCCACCTGTCTCCTATGCTCATCAGTGTCAGCCCCGCCCCTGATTGGTCCCACCTGTGTCTTGTTACCATGTGCTTAAATTCCCCTGTCTCCCAGTGTTCCTTGTCAGTTCGTCTTGTCTTTTGCCATGATCAGGTCAGGGTATTTTGTGCTCTTGAAAAGATTTTGATCCCTCACTACGTGAGCGCTTTCATTTGCTCACTGCAGAACTGAAAAATAAAGTACTTACAAATACTTTATATCTGACTCACGGGTCGTGCAATTGGGTCCTACTTACTAAGTGTCTGAGTTCGTAACAGAACGAACTGACCATTATGGACCCAGCCGACCCAAGAACGCTCACGCCGCTCTGTCGGTACAGGGCGTGACGATTTTTCATCACGAGGAAAAGCTGGACAAAGTCAGCCAGGAAATACAAGAGCTGAGAGGACGCCAGGCCGGGGTTCAGGAAGAATTATCTACACAGATGCAACAACTGGTTGCCCAAATGAATAATTTTTTCACTCATCAACAGACTGCTCCTCCGGTGACGTCATCCACAGCTGAGAGTTTGCCTGTCAAAACTCCAGCTGACTACCCAGGTCAGGCTGTTTCTCCTTTACGGCTGGCTCTTCCGGAGAGATTTTCCGGAGACTCTTCGAATTGCAGAGCCTTTCTGGTACAGTGTGATCTGCATTTCCAACACCACCCAGCAGCTTTTTTATCTGAGCATGGTAAAGTGGCGTTTATTGTGTCTCATTTAACGGGAAGAGCTGCAGCCTGGGCTACTGCAGAATGGTCTAGAGACACCGAACTATGTTACTCATTGGCCGATTTCATAGAGACTATGAGCCGCATTTTTGACCACTCATCGCCTGCTACGGAGGCCAGCAGAAGACTGTTTCAAATACGTCAGCTCAACCGTCAGGTGGTTGATTATGCCATCGAGTTTCGTACAGCAGCAGCGGACAGCGGATGGAATGTTCCGGCTCTTCGTGACGCCTTCATGACAGGACTTTCGAAACCGATAAAGCACCAGCTCGCTCCATTGGAGACACCCCGGGATCTGGAATCCCTCATCGCTGTGGCCATCCGGATCGATAACCGTCTTCGGGAAAGAGAGAGGGAGCGTCGACGCAACCGAGTTGTTATTCCCAGCTTCCAGAATTCGCCTCGGAGGGTCGCGCCGCCAGCTGAGGATTTCCAGCTCATGTTACCGGACCATCAGAGGACTACACTTCCGAATGACTCCGGTGAACCCATGCAGCTTGGAAGAACCAGGCTTTCGCTGGAGGAGAGGCAGCGCCGTCTACGGGAGGGTTGCTGTTTCTACTGCGGCCAGCCGGGTCATCAACTCGCTTCATGCCCGGGAAAAGATCGTGCTCACCAGTCAAAAGGAGGGCGCTGGTGAGCAAGTTTCCTGCAGACTTCCCTCCTCGACCTGTTACTCAGGTAGACATTTGTATTAACAATCAGACCATTGACCAGGGTGTGTTAATAGACTCAGGGCTGACGAAAGCCTTATAGACTGGGGCCTAGTCAAACAGCTAAAAATAAAAACTGTCCCGCTATCTCATCCTGTTAGTGCCAGTGCCTTAGACGGCCGCTTGTTGTTCACAGTTACCCATTGCACTGAGCCCATACGGATTACTATAAATAAGGACCATACCGAGAGCATGCAATTTCATATTTTGAGTCGGCTCAGTACCCGATTATTTTGGGGTTTCCTTGGCTGAAGATCCACAATCCTCACATAGACTGGCTTTCAGGGAAAGTTAAGGAATGGGAGAGGATTGTAAGGGCAGGTGTAAACTTTTGCAACCTGTTAATGCACCAACAGACTCTAGTAGGATCATTATAGATCACCCTGACTATCCTGATCTACAGAAGGTACCTTCCTGTTACCATGATTTAAAGAAGTTTTAACAAGTCTAAAGCCTTGTCGCTACCTCCTCACCGAGATTTTGACTGTCCCATTGATCTCTTACCGAGCCCCATTCCCAAGGGGAGACTTTACTCGATTTCGAGACCTGAGAGAACAGCAATGGATGAATACATCTCCTCTTCACTCAAATCAGGGATTATCCGTCCTTCATCGTCTCCAGCCGGAGCGGGATTCTTTTTTGTGGGAAAGAAAGACGGGTCTGAGACCTTGCATAGACTACAGTCCACTAAATGACATTACGGTGAAGAACCGCTATCCTCTGCCACTCATGTCATCTGCTTCAAACGGCCAAGATATTCACCAAGTTGGATTTAAGAAATGCATATCACTTGGTTAGAATAAGAAAAGGGGATGAGTGGAAGACTGGATTCAACACTCAGAATGGTCACTATGAGTACTTGGTAATGCCTTTTGGACTGTGCAATGCACCGGCTGTTTTTCAAGCTTTGGTGAATGAGGTTTTATGGAATTCTTGAATATTTCAGTGTTTGTGTATCTGGATGACATACTGATTTTCTCCCCAGACGCTAAATCTCATGTTAACCATGTCCGCCAGGTTTTGCAGAAACTACTGGAGAATCAGCTATATGTCAAGGCAGAGAAGTGTGAGTTCCACACAGAAGAGGTGTCTTTCTTAGGATACATAGTCTCACCTAATCATATCCAAATGGATCCTGCGAAAGTCAGTGCAGTATCCCAGTGGCCCACACCAGACTCCAGGAAAAAGGTTCAGCAGTTCCTAGGATTTGCTAACTTCTATAGGAAGTTTATTAGAATTTCAGTTCTGTTGCTGCCTCTCTGCATGTTCTGACTTCTCCTAAGGTTCCCTTCAAGTGGACCCCCCAGGCGGATCTCGCTTTCCAACTTCTCAGAGATAGATTCACATCAGCTCCCATACTCACCATTCCAGATCCCCAGCGCCAGTTTATGGTCGAGGTGGATGCTTCCAATGAGGGAATTGGAGGAGTACTGTCTCAACGTTCTGCAGAAGACAACAAGATGCATCCATGTGCTTACCTGTCGCGGAAGTTGACAACGGCAGAGCGGAATTATGATGTGGGAAACAAGGAACTGTTAGCTGTAAAAGCTGCCCTCGAGGAATGGAGACACTGGCTAGAGGGTGCAGAGCAACCGTTTTAGTCTGGACAGATCACAAGAATCTAGAATATATAAGAAAGGCTAAGCGTCTCAACTCCCGTCAGGCCAGGTGGACACTTTTCTTTAGTAGATTCAACTTCACACTCTCTTTTCGTCCCGGTCTCAGAATCAAAACCCGATGCTTTGTCTCGTCTTTACGATCCCGAACCACTTGCGGTAGAGCCCAAGACCATCCTTCCACTTAACCGTGTGATCGGAGCCTTTTCCTGGCAAGTGGAGTCAGACGTTAAAGAGGCAAATGTCATGAATCCAGCACCTAGCGAGTGTCCCAACAATCTGCTGTTTGTTCCTGAGGCTCTTCACTCCAAGGTCATCCACTGGGCTCACTCATCTGTGCTTTCGTGCCATCCGGGAGTAGCAAGAACAATGTTCAGGATTCAACAACGTTTCTGGTGGCCATCCATGAAGAAAAATGTGGCAGAGTATGTAGCGGCTTGTCCGGTGTGTGCGTGTAATAAGACCTCATCTCAAGTTAAGATGGGCTTGCTCCAGCCGCTGCCGATTCCCCAACGTCCTTGGTCACACATTTCGATGGATTTTGTGACAGGATTTCCTTCATCCAGAGGCAAGACTACGGTTCTAACAGTGGTTGATCGATTTTCAAAGATGGCTCACTTCATCCCATTGACCAAGCTTCCTCTGCCAAAGTCACCGCAGAGGTCATGATGAATCACATATTCGGATCCATGGATTCCCTAATGACATTGTTTCCGACAGGGTCCACAATTCATTTCCGCTTTCTGGAAAGAGTTTTGTCGACTCATAGGTGCCACCGTCAGCCTGTCATCAGGATATCACCCTCAGTCAAATGGACAGTCGGAGCGTCTGAACCAAGAACTAGAGACTACGCCACGTTGTCTCGCCTCCCGGAACCAGACCACCTGGAGTGACCACCTCACATGGGTCGAGGTTGCCCACAATACCCTTCCCACGGCGGCCACAGGTCTCTCTCCATTCCATTGTGTCAATGGTTTCCAGCCTCCACTTTTCCCTAACAACGAGGAAGAGGTGATGGTTCCATCGGCACATGCCATGATCAGACGTTGTCGCAGAGTTTGGCCTGGTGCTCGCCAGTCTCTTCTCCAGTTCAGCTCGGATGAAGGCTGTTGCAGACGCTCATCGCAGGGTCGCTCCTCCTACAGTCCAGGCCAAAAGGTTTGGCTCTCTACCAAAGACTTACCACCCATGTCGCCTCAAAGAAACTGGCTCCGAGATTTGTGGGTCCGTTTCCAGTGTCCAGAGTCATCAACCCGGCGTCACGCTTGCAACTCCCAGGACCTTGAGAGTGCACCCAACGCTTCACGTTAGTAGAATCAAGCCGGTGTGAGAGCACACTTGTTCCCGCCTCCAAGCCCTCCACCGCCCCAGTTCTTTGAAGGGGTGACGCTACAAGGTCCGTAAGCTACTGGAGGTCCGTAATAGGGAGGGCAAGCAATTCCTGGTAGACTGGAAGGGTTACGGTCCTGAGGCTAGAAGCTGGATAGCTGCTTCATTTATCGTAGACAAGACTCTTATCCACGACTTTTACAATCAGCCTGGGCCATCAGGAGTTGGCCCTAGAGGGGGGGGTACTGTTGTGCACCGACAGATATGCTAGAGAGGTTCAGGTCATTTATGTTAGCTTTCTCTCATTCCAGGCTTCCTGATTGTTTTCACCTGTCATCCCACCTGTCTCCTATGCTCATCAGTGTCAGCCCGCCCTGATTGGTCCCACCTGTGTCTTGTTACCATGTGCTTAAATTCCCTGTCTCCCAGTGTTCCTTGTCAGTCTGCCTTGTCTTTGCCATGATCAGGTCAGGGTATTTTGTGCTCTTGAAAAGTTTTTGATCCCTCACTACGTGAGCGCTTTCATTTGCTCACTGCAGAACTGAAAAATAAAGTACTTACAAATACTTTATCTCTGGCTCCCGGGTCGTGCAATTGGGTCCTACTTCCTAAGTGTCTGAGTTCGTAACAGGATTTTCTGTTTAATAGGAGATAAATAAAAGAAAGTATTGAAGTGACACTACGAAAAGAATACATGGTGATTTTACTGACCGCTCCTACACATGGCATTGGAAAAAAATAATAAATATATATATTATATAAAATAAATAATATAAAATATAATAATAATTAATATTATGTATTTATTATAATAATAATTAAATAATAATATTAAATATATATATAATATTATTATTATATACTGTATGTGAGCGTGTGTGAAAGTTAAACAAATAAAAAAGCCTCTGAAGTTTTGCTGTCCTGAGATTTTAAAGGATGTCCAAAATTGGCAAAACATTATTGAAAACCCCAAAAAAGGAATATCCAAACAGGAAACATCTGCTATTACCGGAAAGAAAAACGCATTAGCCAATTTGCAATAAACAACGTAGCGCCAACCCAACCGAGTTGACCCTCTAGCTTCCTCTAGATAAGATAAAGAAGGTCACACAACTTCACCAAAGAAAGTTCCAGAATGCCAATAAAAAACACTTCAACATTTTCAAGATGGATGGCTGGCTGGCTGTCAGCCATCAGGAAGTTCAGTCAAATGCTGACAGACAGACTCAGATCATTATTGGACCGGTGTCCATATGCCTTTAGAAAGACATATTGTCAAAAAATAGAAGCAGGACAAACAAACAAGCCTCTGCATTTATATCAGATGTTCAGAAAGTCTGCAGTGACGTTCTCTGTCGTGTCGGTTTAATAATGTGCAAGAGATCGACGTGTACCGAAGAATTACGCCACAGGGGACGATCCTTATATAAGTGCATTAGCATTGGAGGAAAAACAAAAACATTGAATGCAAATTATCCTCAGTTAAAACCAGCGTGGGGCCAAAGCTGGATGTGGAATAGAAGTTGAGTGAATTCAAAGTATAAATACTTTTCAAATTGAGATGTGCATATTCCCCGTGTTGAGTCTCGTATCGTTGCGCGATTTGAGCTAACGCTCACTCGGGAACGCCTGTGTGTTGGACAGACATGGAAATTAAAATAACGAATGGCTCTTGGAGGATGTCAGCCGAGTCCACTGACGTGCAGCAACTTGGTCCCAAGTGGCCGGCAAAACATGGGAGAACAATTATTATTTTTATTATCAGTTACCAATAGGGGGTACTAACAAAAAAGGTGTGCACTCAAAATACTCCCTTTATGCCTTTTTATGTTTATGAGATACCACCGTCGGCACATACAGCCTAATGAAGAAAAACAAATGCCAATCAAATGAAAGAGAAGTAGGAGAGTAACTTAAGTTTGTGCATTGCAGAATTATGCAGTCGCCATGTGTGCATTCATGACGACTTTCAACATGGGAGCCAATCCGTATTAACGGCACCGTTGCTTCAAAGTGTGACGATTTAAATATACACTTAAATCCGCCTGGAGAAACATCAGATTGTTTTTTTTACTAATCTGCTCGGCGACGTCGCTAGCAAACCCCGGGTCACGTCATATCTTTAATTTGGCGGAATCACATTATTTTGCCGAGGAAGATGGGAACGGCTCCGGGCGATATGAAGACAGATTTAAGATGTCCCATTATGTGTCAATTTTATTATCTCTTTTGCGAGCGGAAAAAAAAAAGATGGCTCAAAGGCCATTTCATATTTCATCAATAATTGCATTTTTGTGCACTTACAGCGTCGCAGTGATGCATCGGGAACAGGAAGTTGTACAGTAAACAGATAAAGTGATGTTTGTAATTTAAGTCGAAATGCCTGATTAAAAGAAAGATCTGTACGTATACCACGACTCCCATGGAGCTGTGCAGAGAACCCATCGGACCAGCTGGTGTCCGGCTGATGTGTGACCACACACACACGTCAAAAACAAAGCGTGGATGAAAAACTGACAACATATTTGGAACAAATAGTGCACTTATTGTACAGTAAGTACTTCCCACGCATTCTGCAATTAGTCGATTTTTATAATCAAAACAAATATGTAAATAAGAATATAATGATATTGTGGCAGCGGGGGGTGTTTAAGCTCGGCTGCAGAGTGGGTGGAGCGGGGGTGTGGTTCAGGGAACGGTGTCTGATTGTCATCAGCTGGTCTGATTGTCATCAGACCAGCTGATGACAATCTGGGGTTGTGTATCTGCGAGGCTCTGTCCCCATAAAGGAGCTGGACAGGAGGAAGAGGGGGGCCATGAGCAGAGACACAGTCGGCGGTCAGAGCGCTCAAATAAAACACGTTACCAACGCCCTCTGGTTGCGCATTCCTTGGGGCTTAGGGGGCAAACCTACCGGTGACGGCCACGAACCTGCCACACTGGAGCCAAACGTGGGACCCCTTTAAAAGGAAAAAAAAAAATAATAATTACAAAATAGATTAATTTTTTTCTCGCCTCAAATGGAGAGCGGCGAACAAAACCCAGATCTGCCAACCCAGCATGTGATGTTGCTGGGGCAGATGCTGTGTCAGATGGCAGCAACGATGAAGGACCAGGCGGAGGCAGACCGGCAGATACTGTGGAGGCTCCTGGGCCAGGCAGAGGAGCAGACTCGGGCCCTGGAACTGCTCGCCGCCCAGGCCGCGGCGGCTACACCTATCCCTTCCCCCTGGGCGGGGGTGGAGCTGAAGAAAATGACGGCGGAGGACGACGCACAGTCATTTTTGGAGACGTTCGAGACGGTGGCGGAGACATGCGGCTGGCCAACGGGGGAGTGGGCGGTGCGCCTCCTGCCCCTGCTCACCGGGGAGGCGCAGACTGCGGCCGTGGGCCTTCCCCCAGCTTCACGCCACAGTTACACGGACGTGCGGAAGGCGGTGATTGATCGGCTGGGGCTGACTCCTGAGGATCACCGGCGGCGCTTCCGCGAGACGACGATGGGGCCCGATGACCGCCATTCGCATACGCGCAACGGCTGAGGGACGCCGCGACGAGGTGGCTGCAGCCCGGAAGCACAAGAGAGGCGCAGGCGGTGGCAGAACGGGCGATCCTGGAGCAGTTTGTTGGAGGGTTGCCGGCGGAAACGTCGACATGGGTCTGCTGCCACCGCCCAACATCGCTGGAGGCCGCCGTCACGCTGGCGGAGGACCACCTGGCGGTGCACCCCGGCGGCCAGGCAGACAGCGACGGCGCACTGGCTCCGGCCAGGCCGATGCAGACCCTGACGCGACCCATACCGGCCCCAGTAAAACACGGCACCCTTCCCAACCCACAGGTAGTCCCTCAAACGCCAGGGCAGGAGTGTTGGAGGTGCAGGCAGCCCGGACACATCCGGCGGGAGTGTCCGCGGATGGAGGTGGGCCAGGTGATCCGGGTTGCCGGCTCTCCAACACCCTCCCCAGGTCCGGGAGCGACATACCGTGTACCGGTAAGAATCCAGGGGGGTATACATCAGGCAATGGTGGATTCCGGCTGTACACAGTCTATGATCCACCAGAGCCTGGTTCGACCAGGGGCATTGGTGGAGGCATTGTGGGTGAAGATAAGGTGTGTGCATGGGGACATTCACGAGTATCCCATAGTGTCAGTGGAAATTAGACATGGGGGTAAAAGCATAACGTGAAGGTTGCGGTTAGCTCCGCCTTACGCACTTAATCTTGGGAACCGATTGGCCGGGCTTTGATAAGTTAATGGGGAAGACTGCGGGTGCGTCACGGCAGACAGGGTCATGCGGTGTGTGCGCCGTGCTCAGCGGTGACGCGAGGTCGTCCGACACTGCAGACGGGAGGGGAACCGTGGAGCCTCCTATGGCGACTCCTCCGGCCCCGAGTTTCACTCCATGGAAGATTTTCCACCGAGCAGTCTCGGACGATACTCACGCTCAGCCTTTGACCAAGTGATACGAATTGGTGGTCAGCTGGTGCGCCTGACGCAGCGCAGACATATCCGCACTTTACATTGATCAGGGACAGACTGTATAGAGTGAGCCTTGACACTCAGACAGGGGAGGAAAACACCCAGTTGTTGGTGCGAAGAGCCGCCGGAAATGGTTTTCCAGGCGGCTCACTATAACACAATGGGTGGTCACATGGGATATGATAAAACACTAAACCGGATAATGACCCGATTTTATTGTCCGCCACCTGGGCGGATGTGCGCCGTTGGTGTGCATCCTGCCCGGAGTGTCTATTGGTAAACCCTCCGCCATTCCGAGGGCACCGCTGCGCCTCTGCCATTAATGGAGGTTCCATTTGAGCGAATCGCTATGGACCTCATCGGGCCATTTCACCGGAGTGCACGCGGATATCGCTTTGTGTTAGTCTTCGTGGATTACGCAACACGATACCGAGGCGGTGCCCTTGCGCAACATTTCTGCAAAGAGTGTCGCGCAGGCGCTGTTTCAGGTCATCTCCGAGTCGGAATCCCGAAAGAGATTCTGACTGACCAGGGCACCCAGTTCATGTCAAGAACACTGAGAGAACTTTACGGGTTACTGGGCATCAAGTCTATTCGGACCAGTGTGTACCACCCACAGACCGACGGTCTGGTGGAGGGCATGAATAAGACTTTGAGGTCCATGATCCGAAAACTTAGTAATGACGATGAACGAATTGGGATAAATGGCTTGACGCCTGTTGTTTGCAGTACGGGAGGTTCCCCAGGCCTCCACGGGATTTTCGCCCTTTGAACTTTTGTTCGGCAGGACTCCACGGGGGGTGCTCGACCTCATTAAAGAAAACTGGGAGGAGGGGCCGAGCACCAGTAAGAACGAGATCCAACACGTCCTGGACCTGCGAGCAAAACTCCACACACTGGGTCAGCTGTCACGTGAGAATTTGCTCCAGGCCCAGGAGCGTCAGCAGCGGCTGTACAACAGAGGTGCCAGGCTGAGACAATTCACACCGGGAGAGAAGGTACTTGTATTGCTTCCTTCTTCCAGCTCTAAACTCCTCGCCAAGTGGCAAGGGCCCTTTGTGGTCACACGGCGAGTGGGGATGTCGACTATGAGGTGGTGCGTTCTGATAGGGGCGGAGCTACACAGACTTACCACCTCAACCTCCTAAAAGCATGGAGGAGGCGGAGTCTGTTTCTCTGGTGTCCTCGGTATCTGAGAGAGAGGAGCTGGGACCTGAGGTCCCAAAATCCACCAATCCGCCTCGCTCCTTTGTGAAGACCGTCTCTCCGGGACCCAGAAAACAGACATTGCCCGGTTGCAAAAGCAGTTTGCTGATGTGTTCTCTCCTTCCAGGACGCACAAACCTCATAGAGCACCAGATTGACACGCCTCCGGGCGTGACGGTGCGTTTACGACACTACAGGTTACCTGAACACAAGAGAAAGGTGGTTCAGCGGGAATTGGCTGCAATGCTGGAGATGGGGGTAATAGAAGAGTCCCACAGTGCCTGGTGTAGTCCCATTGTTCTTGTGGTCAAGAAGGATGGGTCTATTCGGTTCTGCGTGGACTATCGCAGGGTGAACGAGGTGTCACGGTTCGATGCTTACCCAATGCCCCGGGTCGACGAGCTCCTGGACCGACTGGGCACTGCGCGTTTCTTTACGACACTGGATTTAACCAAGGGCTACTGGCAGATTCCTCTGTCGCCAGAGTCTAAGGAAAACCGGCCTTCTCCACTCCGTTTGGGTTATACCAATTCACCACGCTTCCTTTTGGGTTGTTCGGAGCCCCAGCCACCTTTCAACGCCTCATGGACCGGGTGCTGCGGCGACACGCTGCATATGCTGCCGCCTACCTGGATGATGTGATCATACACAGCACCACCTGGGCGGAGCATGTGCAGCGGGTGGGCGCGGTACTGGAGTCCCTGAGGCAGGCGGGGCTTACGCCAACCCGGGAAGTGTGCAGTTGGACGGAGGGAGGTACGGTATCTGGGGTACCACTTGGGCGCCAGGCAGGTGCGCCTCAGGTGGACAAGACCGCCGCCATCGCAGCCTGCCCGCGCCCAAGACTAAAAAAGAGGTGAGGCAGTTTTGGGGCTGGCGGGCTATTACAGGCGGTTCATCCCGAACTTGGAGCTGACCAGCCCCATGACTGACCTGACCCGGAAAGGTGCCTCAGATCCGGTCCAGTGGACGGAGCGGTGCCAGTTGGCGTTTGAGGAGGTAAAGCAAGCTCTCTGTGGGGAACCTCCTCCACACACCTAACTTCTCTCTCCTTTACTCTGCAGACTGATGCGTCGAACAGAGGGCTGGGGCCGTTTGTCCCAGCAGGTAGAGGGTTTGACCGCCCGTGCTGTACATCAGCCGCAAACTGTCGGAGAGGGAGGGCAGGTACAGCACGGTGGAGAAGGAGTGCCTCGCCATCCGGTGGGCGGTCGACTCCCTGCGCTACTACCTCCTGGGACGCTCATTCACCCTCTGGTCGGACCACGCCCGCCCAATGGCTCCACCGCATGAAAGATACCAACGCCCGAATCACTCGGTGGTATCTGGCTTTACAGCCTTTTAATTTCAAAGTGATCCATAGGCCGGGGGCGCAGATGGTCGTGGCCGACTTCCTCTCCCGCCTCATGGGGGAGGGGAGTAGGTTAGGCTGGATGTTGGCCCGGCCTAAGTCGGGCGGTGGAGGTATGTGGCAGCGGGGGGTGTTTAAGCTCGGCTGCAGAGTGGGTGGGGCGGGGGTGTGGTTCAGGGAACGGTGTCTGATTGTCATCAGCTGGTCTGATTGTCATCAGACCAGCTGATGACAATCTGGGGTTGTGTATCTGCGAGGCTCTGTCCCCATAAAGGAGCTGGACAGGAGGAAGAGGGGGGCCATGAGCAGAGACACAGTCGGCGGTCAGAGCGCTCAAATAAAAACACGTTACCAACGTTCCCTCTGGTTGCGCATTCCTTGGGGCTTAGGGGGCAAACCTACCGGTGACGGCCACGAACCTGTCACAGATATGTTAAGTAATCGTTTAATGTGTGTGTTGTTATGCAAATAAAAAGATGAAAATAAGTAAAAATAAATATATATGGTTCTGAATTTGTGGCCTTGCTGTCAAATTGAGTTTGACAGCAAGAAATTGGCACAAAATTGACAAAAAAACTAACACTAAAATTGGAATTAGTCAAGAAAATTGCAATCTCTGCTCAGAGAGGCTAAAAAGCAAAAGTGTGAAACATGTCATCCTCAAATAAGTTTAATACATGCAAATACACCAAAGCTGAATAAAAACCCAGCTGCCAAAGTGACAGAGGAAGCAAACCCAAAAATAGAACCGAGGCCAATTCCTGCATTTCTGATTCAAAGATTAAAAAACCACGCGGTCGAAAACTGTCTCTAACTTCCGTAAATGACGGGCGAGCGATGAGCATCCATTGTCTGTATCGCAGGCGTCGCCGGTCCCTCCTGACGATAATTAATTAGCCGTTTCTTTGAAGGTGATCTCGGCTCCCGGGTTGATCGGCTGCCTCCATTTGTTCCCTGGAGAATGCGGCGATATTGGACTACGTGATTTGCTCGCTAATATCATCCAATCAAAATGCAAATATGTTTTTTTGTTGCATAAATGCAGCGGGTAGGGGGCAGGGGACGAGCGGCGTAGTCCTTCGATCCCCGGCTCCCCCCCGACGGGCGTCCTGTGGTTGGCGCAGTAAGTACCGCGCTGCCATCTGATCTGGCATCAGCAGACTTCTCAATGTTAAAGAGTACACGGTTCAGGAATAGGAAATACAACACGACTTTCTGAATTATTAACAATAATACACGTAGAAGGGCGTTCGGAGAGCATGTAAGAAAAAACAGCGTGCACATTTAAACCTGTGGCCTTTCCATTTCAGAACAGTTCTTCTAATTATTAAACCTTCCGGCTGCACTAACCCGTCCTTCACGGTTCACCGTACGACTTTATTCTCGTGGCCCGAACTTCTGCAGCTGCATACCGCTCACGGGCTTTCGCTATATCTTCTGGGTCTGAGTCTTTATCCCCGGGGGGGGTTGCACACCAGTTTTTATATATTTTATTTCCTCAGCCAGTCCCAGCATGGTGATGCTGCCGCTGCTCTTGTCAAAAGCAGTGAAACGTGGCACTGCATTAACAACAGCTGAGCCCTCCGTCACTTCAGCTGCTCCATTTATTCCACTAAATGGCGGCGAACGAATGCAACCACTTCCACATGTTCCGCCCGCCTCCCCCCTCCCCTTTTTTCTTCTTCTTCTTCTTTCTGGTGCTATTTCCGTCTCTTTGCGAGAACTCGGTGCCGACGGGGTGAAATAGTTGAAAGCGTCCTAGTTGTTTTTGCACACTGTGCAGCCTTGCACCCACTCCCTGTGTGTATATACCTGAGCAACATCTGCCACTGAGTATTAAAAATAATGCTCCATTTGGCACTGGAAAAAATGCTCCCCCCCCCCAGGTGTGACGGGTCACCGCGTACCGCTTCTTCACGCCGCCAACTATGGAATATAGTGAACCAAGAAGACGGGCGCTCTGGGGTATTGTTGAACTCGTGAGTGGAGACCTACATTAGGAAGAACAATTTACCCATTAGCCGCCATCCATCCATCCTGCCACTGCTGCAAGGGCATGATTATAATATCGAGATCCATTGGTTTTATGGACACTATGTATATATAAATATATATTTCCACTCTCTTCCCCACACACTTTCCACATTTTAATTCAACTTCCATGTTGTGTTGCAATGTAAAAGCGTCTGCATCAAAATATGCCAGAGCCTCATGGACACGGCCTCGCCGAGGATCAAATGGAACTGCCGCAAAACCTTTTAGCCTAAAAAATAAAGTGAAACAGCAGTTGGAGAGACTCGTTTAGCTGATGTGCTATAACACATTTCAGGGTGAAATGAAAGTTTTTTTTAGAGTGTGAACCATCGCGAGAGGGGATTTAAATCAAATCATCCGCATGTCATTGGACTGCTTATAAAAGTGGGGAGCACTCGGAGTTGGCGCGGCAACGTGGACCGGGAGAAGACCGCCGATGTAATCGCCCGCCGTCGGATCAGGAGGAGGTCGAGGTAGAGTTGAACGAGGGTCCATGTCGCTAACG
Source organism: Pseudoliparis swirei (assembly GCF_029220125.1). Lineage (NCBI taxonomy): Eukaryota > Metazoa > Chordata > Actinopteri > Perciformes > Liparidae > Pseudoliparis > Pseudoliparis swirei. The sequence continues at coordinate 3,684,115 of NC_079403.1, forward strand.
CCAGAGGAACAACTCTGTCGCTACGTTTATTTTATGTATATTATAATTCTTGCTTCTAAAAGTTAGCTTACCGGATCCATAAAATAAAGACCCAGTGATCTGGAGTAGAGTGTAGGGGTTATGCTGAAAATCTTTCACTGATTTTGTAAAAACTGTGTAAATCAAACAGGAAATAACCCTCAAAACTTCCCATATACATAAACATGAATATTAATAAGCTTATTGTCATGCGCAGTCCAGGTTGTCGCAACGAGAGAGGACCCAAACGCCGACATTATTGCACAAAAACAATCTTTACTCCAAGAAACCAGAACAGGACGACAAAACACACGGACCAAACAGTACGAAGCCACACTGGGAATGAGACGAACAGGGTTTACATACACAGGCAAGGTGAGAGGATTGGACAACGGGGAAGAGACACAGGTGGACACAATGAGGGCGGGGCCAGCAATCACAGAAGGAAACAATCAGGGCCAGGGCAGACAATCACAGGGAGACAGACGACACAAGGACTTCCAAACAAGACACAAAACTAACACAAACTCCAGATCATGACAGTACCCCCCCCTCAAGGGACGAATTCCAGACGGCCAGCGTTCCCCAGGGTGGGTGGAGGGGGTCCAAGGCTGCAGAAGCAGTCCGGGGGCGGGCCGCAGGATAACCAGGCCGAGGGCGCCTGGAGGGCGGGCCGGAGGACAAGAGCGGGAGCTAGGGGACCGGGCTCAGAAGAGGAAGTCCCAGGGTACCGGGTCTGGGGATGGGGCTCTGTGGGACCAGGACCAGGCGACGAGACATGGGGAACCAGGGCTGGGCAGGTCCGGGAACCGGGATGGACGGACGGAACACGGGAACTGTGACTGACCGACGGAGGCGGGATGAGGAGAACCAGGGCCGGTGGGAAGGAGGCGGAACACCGACTGGAGTGGACTGGAACTGGAACATCGGGACTGGAACTTCAGGGTCTGGAGCCTGTGTGGAACCGAACATCGTGGACTGGAACCGTGACGGAACTCCGGGACTGGAACCGAACTGGGACTGGACCCGCGATGGAACACCGACTGGAACCAGAACATCGTGGACTGGAACCTCAGGGTCCGGAGCCGCCTGTGACGGACGAACATCGTGGACTGGAACCTCGGGTCTTGAGCCTGTGACGGAACATCGGGACTGGAGCCCACAGGCCCAGGGCCCGGAGGAGACTAACATGTTGTGGAGATGCACCTCATGGAAGGCTGGCCAGACCAGAACCGGCGACGGAACACCGGGGACTGGAACATCGTGGACTGGAACCTCGGGGCCCGGAGGGACTCCCACATCTCCTCCAGAAGTACCTGAAACTTAGTTGGCCCGGCAGGAACCGTGCAGTGGAAACTGAAGGCTGGGTCCATTGTTGGTGTCAGCTTCCAGGTTGTCGCAACGAGAGAGGACCCAAACGACATTATTGCACAAAACAATCTTTACTCCAAGAAACCAGAACAGGACGACAAAACACACGGACCAAACAGTACGAAGCCACACTGGGAATGAGACGAACAGGGTTTACATACACAGGCAAGGTGAGAGGATTGGACAACGGGGAACGAGACACAGGTGGACACAATGAGGGCGGGGCCAGCAATCACAGAAGGAAACAATCAGGGCCAGGGCAGACAATCACAGGGAGACAGACGACACAAGGACTTCCAAACAAGACACAAAACTAACACAAACTCCAGATCATGACACTTATGATTCAGCATGAAGCCATTGCGCCAAAAAAAAAGTAAGTATCCGTTAGCATGAGACTTGCTCGACTAGTTAGTCTAAGCTAATTTTAACATGGATGTTAATGGAGAAAATGCTCTGCAATACAAAGGTACTAAAATACTAAATACACAAAGAATATATTGTGGTAGATATTGACATGCTACATAAAGAAATACTTACAGACTTAGACCTTCAAAAAAATACCAAACGGTAAGAGAGAAAGTAGCTGCAGCAGAATCAGAAACAAAAGGAACTATAGCTACGGTAAGAGAGGAGGGATACATCTAACAACGAAAATGAAATGACATTCCACACCACTCCGTGTCTATATATATATTTTATATATATATATATAGTGTGTGGTCAGCTAGTTGCCCAAAGTTGTTGAAGATATCCCTGGGTGCAGGATGAGTCATCATATATGGGAAACCGTAGCATATAAGAAAAATGCTTTCACTTCTGTTTATCTTGTACTTTAACATACATCAACAGAGCCGTGTATTCCTGCTATTTAACAATTAATGGAATGCAAATAAGACTTTAAAAAAAGTGTATTGGTTTTTTTGGGTGCTTTTTCTCACCCCAAAATATATCTTCTATACTACTTTTCTATTCTGAACTGCAAGCGAAAGAATGGAAGGTACCGGGTCCGCCAAAATGACTCCGCGACACATCGATCGCCCCCTAGTGGCCGGGGTGTTTTAGTCTCGGAATCACGATTTCTTTGAACAGAGCGCGTATTTTAAAAAGGTCAAACGACCGCCGTCGATCGCGTTGACTCCAAAGGTTGCTAGCATAAATTGCGATCATGATTAATAGTCTATTTTAATCGTGCAGCATTAGTGAACAACCCAGACGCCCGACCTCGTGCCTCCGAAGACTTTCAGGGGGCGTCGTATTTATGACGCGTCCGTGGCAAAATGAGTTTCCTTTTTTAAGAAAGCCATTCACAATGCAGTTTCATTGTACGGGATCATCATTTTTTCTTTGGGAGACGAGGCTGCAAGTGTGTTTGTTTACGTGATGAATCATCTGGCCGGCTGCAAACTGCAACGTCTAGATAAAAGCTGAGAAGTGTTCACCCCCGAAATGAACACCGGAGTTGATCGTCCGGTGTTTGGCAAAAACAAACACCGCACAAGACGGACACCCTGCATGGCTGAAGAGGCCTTTGTGAACCAAATAGTCACTACGTGCTGCCTTTGTTCATTGCGTTTCAATTTGTTTGCTCATTAGAATCAATGCCACCTCCTTTAAAACAATAGCGAGGCCATTATAATGACGCTTGATTACCCTAAAAACAATATTGTACTTATAAAGCAGCTAGAATTCAGTGCAATTGCTTTTAATGTTTGACTCTGACAATCATCAATAGTCGATTTATTTTTTTACGCCCAGCATATTTTTAGAAGCCTCTGGCGTTGTGCACTTGTGTGAATTTCTTTACCTTTTTATTGTTTTATATGCAGAGAAAAAAAAACACCATTAACAGAAAGGGTAGCATGAGCCCTGACTTATTATTTTGGGCATTAAGTAGTTCAAATTTAATGGCTCTGGCTTTTCAAACTGTGCCGTCAAAGAGACTTTTCTTAATGGCGGGCTGTGCTCGGCTAATAGGTCATTGAGAAGATGCAGTATTATTTAACCAGCGGGGGAGGGGGGCAGCAGCACTGCAAAAAAAACTTTTGCAAAGATAACGATCGTTGTGTATCCTAGTTGAGTCAAGGTTGTTTATGACGAGGGTTTGTTCGCTACTCATGAACTAGTTTACAGAAGCTTAGGTCATACACAAATTTGTTCTGGGTCAATAGGATGCTGGTAGTTGGTTCTATTCCTGCACAAATCTAATGGAACCTTTTTATTAAATATCTTGCAGGTCTGTATGGATAGTTTTGATGCCACGTATCTTCGGGCATTTTCACGTTGTACATTCCCGGTAGGGATCGTACGGTCATAGTAAACCTGGAAAAGTATTTGGAATTATTTTTAAATGGTAATTTCCAGGCCTTGCAAAGTCCTTGAAAAAAATTAAATCCTAAAAGTTTTGGAAAAGTCATGAAAATGTTGTTAGATTGATTTGTTAATGTACGCAGTTTGATTAAAAGGATAAACATGTATGTACATATTTTTTCTTTAAATCAAACTACTGTCTCTCATTCATTTGTGTCATTTAAGGTATAGAGTATACTCGTGTAGACACGGAGATTTAACAAAATGTTTGGTCATGGAAATTTGGCGTAAAGTCATGGAAAAGTCATTGAGAGGTCATGGAAATCCATTTATGTACGTATTTATTCTTTTAATTAAACTATTTTCTCTCATTCATTTGTGTTATTTAAGGTATAGAGTATACTCGTGTAGACATGGAGATTTAACAAAATGTTTGGTCATGGAAATTTGGTTTAAAGTCATGGAAAGGTCATTGAGAGGTCATGGAAATCCATTTATGCATGTATTTATCCAACTCCTGTCTCTCATTCATTTGTGTCATTTAAGGTATATACTTGTGGATACACGGAGATTTAACAAAATATTTGGCCATGGAAATTTGGTTTAAAGTCATGGAAAAGTCGTGGAAAGGTCATTGAGAGGTCATGGAAATCCATTGGTCAACATGTTTTGAACCCTTTCCGGTGTGTAGAGGCTTTAACTCTGAAGGATGCAACACAAAGCTCCTAATTATTATTCACTTTCTCGCCTCAGTGCATTCTTTACAATAACTGATGCATCTTGGGAAAACCGACACACACACCAGCGCTAACCTTAGCAATGCGTGTGATACATAAGGCCGACAACCTCGCTGCACAGGCCAGACTGACGGGCTCCAAAAGGCCTCTGAAGGTCATCCGATGAATCCAAACTTCTTGCCCTTCCTCTCCCAGCGGCCTCGATGAGTTGCATCAACATTTCCTCATGGGTGCCATTGATTGAAGAAGACATATGAGGGAAGGGTATCTTTAATTGTACACAAAATAAAGCTCCCTGGACTTGTTTTTTTTTCTCTTTCACTTTTCCTCTTGCCCATTGTTGGATGGGAAGGGATTAATTAAGTACATCTTCAACAGGCAACTGTGCAAGCAGTCAGTGATCATCTGTGATGGGTCCGGAGGCCCAGTAGGGGGAACGGCTGCATCGCTGTGCCGCTGACAAAATGCTGGCAACTTTCTTTTCAGGATCACTGCCTGTTGGTTCCATGTTCATTATTTCCCCTTACCCCCTTTGTTGTGCACGCTGTGTTTCATTAAAAAAGCTTCTCAGAAGTAAGCATTAGGTTTCACGCCTTTGCTTTTTAGTGTGTGTATAATTGGCATGGTATATTGTTTGGAGGATATGTTTAAAACCCTCTGGGGTGCAAAGTCTTTGGGTCCATTTTTTTTGTACACAATTCCTTAAATTCACTTTTTAAAAAGGAACTTGCAACAATCTTAAGCTATCGATATAATGGAGCTTCAGTTTTCACTGTTGATTCTGTCTTCTCCTCCTCCTCCTGAGTCGCTATCTCAATTCCGATGACAGAAAACGAGAGACGAAGCCAAAAGTAGAAGACCTCGCTTTAAGTGTCGTGGCCGTGCCGCTCAATGAATAGTTTACAGTTACAAATTTAGGATGAGAGGATCATTTATTTCGCCATTTGAGCTTTACTCTAACTTTTCCTGATGCCAAACATCTTATATTAGCTTTATGTTTGGCCAATAAAAAAATCACGTGCCTAATCTCAATCAAATCAATGAGATCAGATGCAGTTCATTCTTGTTTCCATTGATATCTCATTGACTTAAGACTTTTAAAAAAACTTCAGGCACAGTATAAAGAGGTACTTTGGCCCTAAAGCTAAACATGTTGAAGTCTGATTTATTAAAACAGTTTGATATGTTTTTTAACAGACGTATTACTATCAAGGTGGCAGAAGATATTGTGTAAGTAAAGGAAACATGAGCCCCATTCTAGACTGGTCTTTAGTCAAAAGGTCTATGGCCAGTCTACATAAATTGTACCTTTCAGTCAACATTACCCCATGGACTCTTGATCTCCTTCAGACTATTCAGTAGTAATTGATGTTGTTGTTTTTACTGTCTCTCAAATGCACATACTTCTAATTATAATGTCATATTGCTAAAGGGTTCCTATTCACCCTTTTAGCACCTTGTCATCAACAACAGGCAATCCATGCCAACGGCAAGAAAAGATAAAAACAGGACCAGGGCATCTCTAAAAGTGATATTTAATGCTTTTTTCTCTCTCGATCTAAACCATGATACGATCTGAACTGTGAGTTCTGCAACCTTTAAAAAAAAATATATTAAAAAAACTGGCACAGAAGACGACCACGTTCCTCGAGTCGCGGTTCAATAACGAATAAAACCCAATGATTGTGACATTGCTCTGCTGAAATCATGATCTACGTCTATTGCAGCCATAATTTATAAAATATTCATGTTCAGAAAGCAGCCGTCCTTTGACGTGACGTTAATCTCGTGTCACGACGAGTTCTACCGAATCCGACAGGAACCAGACGCCGCCGCCGAGCGGGGCGCGGCGTTGACGTCTGTCCTGCATGATTTATAACAAATCACTCCGATCTAACAGCTCTGATTCCCCGGGTGCCCGTCAATCTGCATCGCCGGCAAAATATTTCATTCCTGTCACAGAGCGCCGCGACGACACAGCCTTGAGACCGACGCCCTCCGGACGCCGCGCGGCAATTCAAATCTCGTCCTGAACTAATATTGTTTGACAAGCCGTATGATAGTATTCACTTTATTTCATTTGTGCCTAGTTACCTTCGCATTGAAAATGCGGAAGGTTATGATTTGATAGCCGTGTATTTATTTATTTATTTATATATTTATTTATTTATTTATTTGTATGCGTGTTACTCGCATAACTAAAAAAGTATTAAACCGAATTGCATGAAATTTGGTGGGATGATTGGTTATTATCCGGGGACCATTTGATTAGATTTTGGGATCGATCTGGTCAAAGGTCAAGGTCATGAAAAGGTCAAAAACTTATTTTTACCATAGCGCGGTCTATTTTTATCCAATTGGCATGCAACTAATGCCAAAATGTTCATAATTCAATGCCCAATCTTGTGGTATGCGAAGGTATGCACTCTACCGAGTGCCCGTTCTAGTTTATTTTCTGCTTTTTTTAATCTCATAACATTATGCTCACGGCAATATCACAATATTTCACCTTGAGAGAAGAAAATTGCACAAGATGGACGATTTTGGCCAGCAAATCACCTCAAAGTCACATATCTGAAGACGAGGAGAAAAAAAAGAGATGAGGCTGGAACCCTATCAGCGGAGGATGACTTATTGCTCGGAGGCAGCCTATAGACAATCTGTCCAGTGGTATAATACGTGCGTAAATGATAATGTTAAAGGTTATTGTCACGCTTCGCTGGCGACTCAAAATACATCGCCTCCCCGGAAGCCGGCTGATCGTTAACTCAAGGTGTCAGGAGACACACGTTGGCTCTGTGGCATTCTCCAAAAGCCACAAAAAAGGTATGTAATGTTGTTGTTTTTTCACCAGACAAGCAGAGAAAAAAAACGTCTGATGTGTATCAGAGCTGAATATCTCAGATCCAGAGCACTTGAATATTTTAAGATTTTGCTTTAACCTTGAGACAAATTTTTTATTTTTTATTTTTTTACTACATCCCATTTCCAGTAACGCTCATTATTCAGAGTCGGGGTTCCTTCTCCTTCTTTCTTCTTCTCCTCCTCCTTCTTATTCTCTTTATTTTTCTTCTCGTTTCTTCTTCTTCTTTCTTCTCTTCCTCCCCCTCCTTTTTCTTTTCCTCCTCCTCCTTCTTTTCCTTCTTCTCCTTCTCTATTTCCTTCTCCTTCTTTCTTCTTGTTTCTTCTCCTTCTTCTCCTTCTTTCATCCTCTTTCTTCTTCTCCTCCTCCTTCTCCTTCTTTTCCTTCTTCTTTCTTCTTCTGCTCATTCTTTTCCTTCTCCTTTTTTCTTCTCCACCTCCTCCTCTTTATCCTTATTTTCCTTCTTCTTCTCCTTCATTTCCTTCTTTTTTCTTCTCCTTTTCCTTGTCCTTCTTTCTCCTCCTCCTTTTTCTCCTTCTTCTTTTCCTAGTTCTTCTTCATCATCTTCTTCTCCTTCTTTTCCTTCTTCTTCTCCTCCTCCTCCTTCTTTTCCTAGTTCTTTTTCATCATCTTCTCCTTCTTTCTTCTCCTCCACCTCCTCCTTCTTTTCCTTCTTCTTCTCCTTCATTTCCTTCTCCTTCTTTCTTCTTCTTCTCCTTCTTTTCCTTCTTCTCCTTCTTCTCCTTTTCCTAGTTCTTCTTCTTCTTCTGTGGTAGTCAGCATCAGTAGCTGGTCCTGAGTCTTTGTTCTCCTTCTTTGTTCTTCTTCTTTCTTCTTCTCCTCCTTGTCCTTCTCCTTTTTCTTTTCCTCTTTCTTCTTTACCTTATAATTTCTTCTTCTTTTCCTTTTCCTTCTCCTCTTTCTTTTCCTTCTTCTTCTTTTCCTAGTTCTTCTTCTTCTTCTCCTACTCCTCCTTTTTTCTTCTTCTTCTTCTTCTTCTTCTTCTTCTTCTTCTTCTTCTTCTTCTGTGGTAGTCAGCATCAGTAGCTGGTCCTGAGTCATGGAGTGCTGTCCAGGTCCATTCGGGTGTTATTCTGGTTCAAAGGAGTCAAACAAACACGGGACTTGAACCCAGGAGACGGCCGTCAATGTCCACCAGAAAGAAAAAGATTTATTCGGGAGGCAACTTTAACAATTAATTTTTTTACTCCATCCCATTTCCAGTAACGCTCATTATTCAGAGTCGAGGTTAACGTGACGTCTCCCGTGATATCCATCTCTACCCATTGATCATGCCGGCTACTCAATTCCACGCGGAAACATGACTAACTAGCTAACGGGTTCCGATCTTGTTCTTCTCGATGCACGCAAACATTGATTTAAAAATGTCGTGGGAACGCGAGTCGACGCCCCGACGCGGGGACGCCCTGCGACGACAACGTATTTGTCAAAATCAAAAGGCAATAAGTGCACGGCGGGGGGAACCGGGACTTCTAATTACATAACACGACGTAGCTCTGAGCTCACAGGGGAGGTGATGAATAGCGTGAGTCCTGGTCGTGACACGAGAGCAGAGAGGCGTCGATGTTTGCGCCGAACTACGAGGCACGGGGACATTAATCATGTCATGTGAAACAGGACTGGTTTTAATTAAGTGTGAAACACATAAACACGTGTTCATGTTCCCGTGTCACGGAGGTTCAGCTCGCTTTGCAATATTTATGACCTGACCGGAGATCAGCTGCTAGACTAAGAGGTTGACTCAGTGAAGACATGGACATCACTTCTTCTTCTTCTTCTTCTTCTTCTTCTTCTTCTTCGTTCTCCTTCTTTCTTCTTCTTCGTTTTTCTTCTCCTTTTCCTTTCTTCTCCTTCTTCTTTCTTCTCCTCCCCCTCATTATTCTTCGCCTCCTCCTTTTCCTTCTGCTCCTTCTTCATTTCCTTTTCCTTCTTCTTCTTCTTTGTTCTCCTTCTTTCTTCTTCTTCTTTCTTCTTCTCCTCCTTGTCCTTCTTCTCCTTTTACTTTTCCTCCTTCTTTTCCTTACTCCTGTTTCTTTTCCTTCTTCTTATTTTCCTAGTTCTTCTTCTTCTTCTCCTTCCTTCTTCTTCTTCTTCTTCTTCTTCTTCTTCTTCTTCTTCTTCTTCTTCTTCTTCTGTGGTAGTCAGCATCAGTAGCTGGTCCTGAGTCATGGAGTGCTGTCCAGGTGCATTCGGGTGTTATTCTGGTTCAAAGCAGTCAAACAAACACGGGACTTGAACCCAGGAGACGGCCGTCAATGTCCACCAGAAAGAAAAAGATTTGTTAGGGAGGCAACTTTAATAATTAATGATAGGTGTGTATTCACTCAAACTTTTCTGTTGCTTTGATGTCTTCTTATTGCGTGTTTGACAAGCTGCAACCTCAGCGTAAATTCTATACGAATACATGAAATCAACACATCGACTTATTACTGACAGACACGCATGGAGTTATTTACTCGAGCTGGGGTAGTTATGAGTTTATTAATTTACATATTCACACAGTCTGTGATTTATGTTAATGAATTATGTGTTTAACATGTTTGTCTTTGTCTGATTTGTTAGGGTTAATTAAGTCAAATAACCGCAGTTAAACTACGGTACCCGGGTAGTTATGCTGCGTTTATTGGGGGGTTTCATTTCCCAAACGTGTTTGAAGTGGTATAATCTGCTCATAGTGCTGTGCAAGTTATTAATAGGGCCTAATAGATATTCATGATGCTTACTAACAATAATCATAAAACATAGTAATCGGGACTTATAAGGCGTGACCGGCAATTACGAAGTATTATGATGTCATTATGAAACGCTTCTGTTTTTTGTCGTTAGCAATTATTATAAATATATTTAGCGCTAAAGCAAAACAGGATGGATAAGTATGTTAACGTGGGTCTTTTACAATTATTTTCAACAACTTACCTTTTTAATGCATGGTGCAATAATATAAATCAGAAAATCTTCGTCCCAAGTTATTAAATTTTTGGAGGAATGACCAATTATCGTTTAAAATGCATTCATTTATTAGTTTAAATAAACAATGTATTCTTTCTTTCAATCATTTCATTTTAAGTTTTTACAAGTTACACCAGACAACAAAAAACAACAACGAATACATACAAATGACATAACAACCAACGATACGAACAATCAGACAAGGACAACAATAAAAACACAAACATGAATCATAATTTATCATCTTCCATATTGAACCTACGATAACCATCATTCACAGAGTCACTCGGTTCCCAAGATTGCATAAACAACGTATTGATAAAAGTGTGAACCGTCAGGCTGAGCTCAAGTTCAAGCTTCATCCGATCAGTGAGCCGGTGAGATCTTCTCCTGAGTGACGGCCGATACGGTTGCAGCTTCTCCATCCGGCTGCTCTGTGTGTGTTTGGTCCAATTGGCCTGTAAGCTGGAGACACAATGTGCCAGCTCAGCACATCCAGACCCTCAGTATGGATACCTGTGGACAGATATCGAGCGCGTGGTTCTTTCTCCAAACACAATGTTTCTACGAGCTCGGCCAGATGGAAGGGCGGTGTCGCCGCTCGCTGCACCGGCCACCGCGAAGACAACGGGACGTGAGATTTGTTTGATTTGGCCACCTTCAATACATGAGCGTAAATGTGATTTGAGAGATGTTTGTAAGTTTACTGTACAAAAGAAAGAAAGAAATTAAAAGAAGATGTATTTCTGTTGTAGGAGTCCAATTCAGGAATAATGTTGAAATGGATGTAAGAATGGTTTAACTAATTTCTTTTGGTTTTCAAAGGAATTATTTAAAAACAATTCTTGAGAGTTATAAGTGTGATTGCAATGTATTTATATGGAATATGTATGTGGATGTATGTCTGTATGTATATGTATATATATATATATATGTGTGTTTATGTATGTGTGAATATATGTATATATATTGTTTTTTTATTTTATTTTTCTTTATTTATATTAATTTTCTGATTTATTTGATATTAATTTAGGATAGGAATATATAAGCATTTTTTGCTTCTACATATACCTTTTCAGTCTTTCTGTTTTGTATGTTATATAGAATAATATTGTATTGTATTTGATTGACTGAATAAAATACACAACAACCACAACAACATTTACCTTTTTTATTTAGATTAAAAGTGTCTGTTATTTTTCTTGTAAGATTCCTGAATTAATATTGTGCAGACAAGGATGCACTTCAGCCATGTTGTATCATTCTGCTCACTTTATTGTCTCTTCCTAAATGCTTCTGGCGGAAATGAAGACTAGCGGGACTTCAGTGGTCAAGGCCATCCTAGGACAGACGCGTACCTGCGTTTGCTTTGTGAGACACTCAATGCTACACAACCTGCAGGACAGTTTGGTATAAGACTCTGCAGATGTGCTGTTCTTTGTGCATCAGCGTCCAAGAAAACTCTTTCCTCTAACTCTAAATCTTCACATCTCGATAGCAACCGTTGACGATTTTCTTAATGCGAAATTATTACGACACAAATGCCCGATCTCATTGATGTTGTCCTTTTCCCACAGTCGGACGACGAGGTTTTTATATTCTCTGTGTCTGCGTGTTTTTTCTTCCTGGTACTCAGGTTTCCTCCCACAAAAGCCTAAAAATATTAATTTCTGTCAAATTGGAAACTATGAAAAGCGTTTTAGTCTGTTGAGGTTTGTCCCCTAAAAATAAGATACAAAAATAAAAATCGAATGAACGCTGACCCCATGGAATATTTATTGTTTTGGGGTTGAATGCCTGTTTTGTATTTGCCTTATTGGTTTAGACGTATTCCTTTATATATTGTATTGTCTGAAGATTTTATAGAGACTTTATGTTACTTCCTCTCGAATAGACAAATCAGACTTTTATTTTGAAAAGGTAAAAGGAATCAAGCGCCAAAGGATGAGCCAACAGGACGGATATTTGGTTATATCTTCTATTATCAAACACTGCAGATCGTGCCACACAGATTGGCCTCAGCTGTTGCTGATGAACAATCAACCACCGGCTGAGGCCAATTAGATGCTATTCCTTGAACCACACTCCACTCAGACCCGTCTGCGGCTAAAGCTCTTTACGGTGGTGATAGTTTACCAGTTTAATTAATGTATTGTGACCCAAAGGAAGAAAATAAAGGAGTCATTTCACCAGCAGTAAGTTTCATGCCACTTCATACACGGGGATCCGTTACAAATGCCTCTCTGGTTCAATATATTTCAATTGGACGAAGAAGATTTGCCCCAAAAAAACGTGGAAGCTCTACTATCGAAATTGAAGGAGTCGGATCCTCAGCCCTCGTCTTCCTTGGACATCTGTTGAGTCAGGTAAACTCCCCCCTGTCGATACGTTGCGTATCGACCGCTCCATCCTTCTTTCCTCCCGTTATCCCCTTATGTCCCGCTCTCTCTCCCCCTTTCCGGGCAAAACAGTTTCTGTGTAGTCTTTATATTCTCTGTGTCTCCGTGGATTTTCCCCTGTTGCTCAGGTTTCCTCCCACAAAAAATCATAAAAAGGTTTCTCCTGGTGATCGGGACTCAATAAAATGGCCAAATCCTTTAAAGCTGAGTTACTTGACATTTCCTTTTTCTGCAAAACATAGATTCATACTTTATCTATCTACAGGGGGAATGTGTTTGAAGCAGCAGCAAGACATATTTACAATATGTACAAGAAAATAAAATAGCGGGGCATATTGCATTTAACCTTTTGGAGACCCCCTAGGGGGTCTGGGGTCTTTATTGCTATTAGACACAAGCGCATATATTAATGTTGCACATCACATTAAACATCAGAGCCTGGGCTGCAAGAATCAGTCAGCCATTTAAAAAAACTCCAACAGAAAAATCAAATATTCATAAAGATATGATTATCATAATTCGGCCCACTCAACATGTTTCCGGAAACCAGCGAAGGAAATAAATATAAAAATGTACGTATAGGTGAACGCGGTGCGAGGTTTATTGATGTTCAATTTGAGGAGGATCTGGCCAGAGATGATTCATTATAAACTCTTATTGCAGCGGGTACGAATGATCTCCTGTATTACAAATATCCATGAAAGCAGATTAATTATTGGTTGGTTGCGAGATGCAGCTGCTGTGACGCCACGTGAGGAAAGGGGGGTGGGGGTGAGGGTGGGGAGGGGTGGGGGGTGGGGCTTGTTCAACGCATTGATTTACCCGCTGCAGAGCTCCGGTTGACGGTGCACTTTTCAAAAGAGAGCCGCATTAGTCCGGGTCAACTCATCGCGTCCATATCAGTCATGTCATAGAACTCCGGCGTGGACCGCAGGGTGTTTTTTTCCTGGAAGCACAGGGGAGGCCTCGCATCCAACACCGTAGGTTAAGTTACCAAGCCGGGGGGGGGGGGGGGGGGGGGTAATGTATCAAGAACGAAAGGTGTTGTTCCACGCAGCCACCGTGACACCTGTCTGGACTGCAGCTCGGCAGCTGGAGGAACAGACGGAGGGAAAGTAGATGCCGCTCGGTCGGCTGACCCCGCCCCCCCCGGACCTCGAGCCAAATTATTTACAATCAAAAGCCCCGTGTCATATCTGTTTAACATTCCGGGTGGGAGTCGCACGCCGCACCGCCGCTGAATGTCAATTGGAGCGACGCTCGCGACGGCGAGAGAAGCCCTGGCAAAGAGTTGGGACAAATGTGGAAAGTAATAGGAGGCAGCAGATGTAGGGCGCCGAGGTGCCAAGATGAAACGTCTTGACTTTTGTTGTCACGACGAACCAAATGTTATTTTCTCAAATCATCTGTGCAATGATGCCCGCACGGGAACTAATCGACCTTGAAGAGGCGTCGCAGGCATACATCCCGACAGATATTCATGCATATGTGAGCAAAAAAACATATTCAACATTTGGCAACACGTCATTTGCTTCATTCACGAAACAATCGCATTCAAGATTCATACATTTATTCATCTCTTGCCTGGATATATTGCAGAGCGAGAGAGAGAGAGAGAGAGATTAGGTTGTGCGCGAGTCGAGCAGCACTGAATAGAGTCCCGTGATACCTTGAAAAGTGACAACCTCGGGGCTTTAAGCCGACACGCCGACACATTCCCCCGGGTTGAAATCACTCAAAGAGGAGACAACGAGCGTTCAGAGAAACATCCAAATGATTAACTTATCTCTGGATTTGCAGAATATCTAAACCATTAATTAACATTTCAAAACCCCGTCGACGGCGGACGTATCGCATGCGACGACCCGACCTCGTCTTTCTGGCCGGGGGAAAACCTGAGAGAGTCTTCAAACGGAGATTTCCAACACTCCATTTAAATGCCAGAGCTTTTATTTCCTCTTCCGAGGTTGAGATGTGGCCCTCGTGGAAGCCTGGGAAAGTTTTTTTTTCTTCGAATGTCCCTTCTGGGCTTGTTAGCCTCTGTCTCGCCGACGTCTTTGACTCCGAAGCAGTTTCTCTCATTCAGCACTTCTGTCGTTGGGTCTCTTGAAAAGCGTCCTTGGGGTTCGGTGGAACTTGAAACGACTCTTGCGGTCCTAAAAGCTCTCGCCGCCCTGCCGCTAGAAGACCCTCGTCTGAACTGGAACCTTCCGTTTCACTTTGGCTCTCTCCGTGTTTGAAGGTCTTTCTAACGGTGGAGCTGCTGCTGCTACCTGGTGCTTCTCAAGCGGGAGACCATTTTAGTATTCGCGAGCAGCAACTTCCACCTGCTTCTCGGCATTGTCCCGCCGGTTTCACGGGTACCCAGGAGGTTTTTGTTTTCAGAATGTTTGCGCCTTGAGCGATGTTTGCTTGTTAGCGCTGCAAAGACCAAACAGAAGTGACGGGTTCGACGGCGGTAGAAACAAGGACTCTGCATTCTCTGCTCCATTTCCTGTATGACGGATATAAATATGCAGCTTAGTATTAGTCTAGTGTTACGTTCTGAGTGTTGGACCCCAGGAATACGATCAGCCTGAAGCAGCTAACGCCAACTTGAGACGAGAATCAGACGCGTGATCAGAAGACGGCTGAAGTCGATAATCTACATTGAGCCACACACACAGAAAAGTAAGGGTTCTTTAATGGTTCCTTAAAAGGCTTTGTGGTTCTACAAAGAACCATCCCCTACTGAAGAACAGTTTTTTCGTTTGAGACACCTTTATAGGTTCTTTAAAGAACTCTTTACGGAAATGGTTCTTTAAAGAACCCTGGTTTGAAAAGTTCTTTTAGGGTTCTTTGAGACACCTTTATAGGTTCTTTGAAGAACTCTTTATGGAAATGGTTCTTGAAAGAACCCTGGTATGAAAGGTTCTTTTAGGAACCAGAAATGTTGCCTTAAAGAACCATTTTGTTAAGGTTCTTTGAGACACCTTTATAGGTTCTTTGAAGAACTATTTAAGGAAATGGTTCTTTAAAGAACCCTATTTTGAAAGGTTCTTTTAGGAACCAGAAATGGTGCCTTAAAGAACCATTTTTGAGGGTTCTTTGAGACACCTTTATAGGTTCTTTGAAGAACTCTTTAAGGAAATTGTTCTTTAAAGAAAGGTTCCTTGTGGAACCAGAAATGGTTCTTCTATGGCATCACTCTGAAGAACCATTTTCGGTTCCAGATGGCTCCTTCTTGTCTCTGTGTGCTGAGTCACGTCCCCGTTTTGGACTCTCCCATCACGCTCGTTCAGCCATTAGCGCCCACCACAATTCATCCTGCGGAACATATGAAGGGGGGCTTTTGCAGTTCATTAGCGTAATATGGACACTCATCACCCATTACCACCACCCCACCCCCCACCACCCACTGCCCAGCTCCCTCACAACAATCTAGAGGCCGATTGTGAGGACAAGTACGACCGCTCCGCTCATCCCGTTATGGCAGATGGTGCATGACCCAGCATGCTGATGGAAGTAAATGAAATGTGAGCATGAGAAATATACCTCTTGTCTATAAATATATCTAGATATATATTGTCAGGGTTAAAAGGTGAGAACATTGTCGGGCATGAGGTTTAACGGCACTGGCTTTATTTTACATTATTTGATTACCTCGATTAGATTTTGCTAATCTGTGTCTGCGCCCTCGTCCCGTATCAGTTACACTCATATCGCATCTGGACCCACATCAGCATCGGGCGGGGGGGGCGATGAGGCCGTGCACAGATGAAATTCAATAACGCCATTTTAGGGCTTGAGTAGGATCTAATTTCATGCTAGGCCACTCATAAAATTGTTGTATAAGCTATTTTAGTTTCAAGATTATTGCCATTATCCTTCATTCCGTAGCTCGCCAGAAACATCCTGCGAGACCTCCCCCAAACACACACCCTCACCTTCCTCAAGTCATGACGCAATGCGATGTCCACGCAGCACTGCTTTTTGTTTTATCCATTACATTGGAGAAAAAAATATAAATTGTCATTTTTGTTTATTTCACTTTATTCAGCCGTCCGACTCGACTCCGGCTCGGTTTCGCCTCATACGTTGCGCTCTCAGGCTCGCTCTCTTGACACACATGTGCCGATTGCACAGAGCAACCTGCAGTTTGCACTTTGAAGTTTGACAAAAGGCTTGCTTCCTCCTCAGCGGAGGGACTTATATACTAAAGGGCGCCGCACAGAAGCTTTTCAAATGTTTCCTTAGCGAAAGGACAAGCTCGAAGGCCCTTACTGAATTGAAGAGATTTCTACAGAGGTAAAAGAGGTATCGGGTCCAGAGAGATCATTGGTTGGTACTCCCGGGGCCGTCTTACAATATTATAGTGTGATTTTCTTGTTCTTCTTGCAAAGAGATTGATTTTCATTAATGAGCCCGCCCATTCGGAGCGGCCCGATTGGAGGGAAGGGAAGAAGAGTTTGGTTGAAATGAAGGGAACAGAGCGCCATTTTGCATACTTATTCAAAATTGTATTAATATTTCACCAAATTAGATAAAACACTCTTTTGTGGGGTCAGATCAGTCTCAATAATTGCAAATGCACACAGAGAGACTCAAATTCAAAAATTCAAATTCAAAAATTCAAATTCCCTCCTCGGGACGCTTTCATCTTCTTCATTCATCGCCATGAACTTGGACTCAAGAGAGTCAGATGTATCTCTTGAAAGTTGCTCAGGAATACCTAATGTAACATTATTAGGAGTCCTAAAGCACAAGACTTAAGGGTGTTTAATTTTCTATTTCATTTAAAGAAAACCCTTCACTGAGATGTGAAGGATAAACGTAACAAGCCAGTTCAGTCGGGTTGCTCACAGTCACCCTGTGTGGGAAGAGGAGGTCTCACAAAGGCTGTGACAGTCACAAAAGAGCCCAATACCTCTATTTTTATCAGATGAAAATAACTTGAACAACAGCAGATGTAGGTTACTGCGGAGTTCTACTCCCTCAAAACGCGTCACGAACAAAAGCTTCCTGAGAAAACTAGAGCGTCAGCCATTGTTTCTGAAAGCAGTTTGAGAGCCTTTTGCTCATCAAACCTCAATGAATCAAAGCTTTAACGTGCACGAGTAAACCGCCTGGTAGTGACAACCGTTTCCTCTAGAGCAACTCGTTTCCTCAAAAGCTACTTGTTTCCTCTCATGCAACTCGTTTCCTCTAGTGCAACTCGTTTCCTCGAGTGCAACTAATTTCCTTTAGAGACACTCGTTTCCTCTGGAGTCACTCGTTTCCTCTGGAGTCACTCGTTTCCTCAAGAGCCACTTGTTTCCTCAAGAGCCACTTGTTTCCTCTAGAGCCACTCGTTTCCTCAAGAGCCACTTGTTTCCTCAAGAGCCACTTGTTTCCTCAAGAGCCACTTGTTTCCTCTAGAGCCACTCGTTTCCTCAAGAGCCACTTGTTTCCTCCAGAGCCACTTGTATCCTCTAGAGCCACTCGTTTCCTCTAGAGAAACTCATTTCTTCTAGTGCCACTCGTTTCCTCTAGTGCAACTTGTTTCCTCTAGAGCCACTCGTTTCCTCAAGAGCCACTTGTTTCCTCAAGAGCCACTTGTTTCCTCTAGAGCCACTTGTTTCCTCTAGAGCCACTTGTTTCCTCGAGAGAAACTTGTTTCTTCTAGTGCCACTCGTTTCCTCTAGAGCTACTCGTTTCTTCTAGTGCCACTCGTTTCCTCTAGAGCAACTCGTTTCCTTAAAAGCCACTCATTTCCTTTGGAGCTACTCATTTCCTCTAGAGCTACTCGTTTCTTCTAGAGCCACTCGTTTCCTCCAGAGCCACTCGTTTCTTCTAGTGCCACTCGTTTCCTCTAGAGAAACTTGTTTCTTCTAGTGCCACTCGTTTCCTCAAGAGCCACTTGTTTCCTCTAGAGCCACTTGTTTCCTCCAGAGCCACTCGTTTCCTCTAGAGCCACTCGTTTCCTCTAGAGCAACTCGTTTCTTCTAGTGCCACTCGTTTCCTCCAGAGCCACTCGTTTCCTCTAGAGAAACTCATTTCTTCTAGTGCCACTCGTTTCCTCTAGAGCAATTTGTTTCCTCTAGAGCTACTCGTTTCCTCAAAAGCCACTTGTTTCCTTTGGAGCTACTCGTTTCCTCCAGAGCCACTCGTTTCCTCTAGAGAAACTCGTTTCCTCAATAGCTACTCGTTTCCTCCAGAGAAACTCGTTTCTTCTAGTGCCACTCGTTTCCTCTAGAGCTACTCGTTTCCTTTGGAGCTACTCGTTTCCTCCGGAGCCACTCGTTTCCTCCTCTGTCCTTGGCACCAGATTCTGAGTGAAACTCTCCGACCATGCAGCCTGCTCCACTTCCCTCTGGCTGAGGCCCTGGACCCCTCTGCCTCTGCTTTGAGAAGCTCAATGAGCAGTAACCTCACAGACATCTGCTCACCGGTACGCAGTGTGCAAACTTTAAACAAAAGGGCAAAAACACCCCGACAAGGTCATTTTAGTTTGATAGCAGAACTGTGCGTGAGCAGGAATCTGACCCCAGAACAGGAACAAATCGTTGTGCCCTCTGTAGTCCTGTGACAACTTAGCCCCGAGCTGACCTGCTGTCTGCGCTGACACAACCGGATCTCCATCAGCTGTTTGAAGAATGAGGGCACTATTCGACATCACAACTGCATTACGTTTTAAAGTTTATTTAATTGGTCTGGAGCCTCCGTGGAGCCGTGCGTACCGGTTGGCAAATTAGTGATAAGTTGAGGTTAGTGCTCATTGAGCTTCTCAAAACAGAGGCGTTCAGGGCCTCAGCCAGAGGGAAGGAGAGCCGACTGCATGGACGGAAAGTTCCGGTTAGAATCTGGTCCCAAGGACAGAGGAGGCTCTCGAGGATTCGAGTGGCTCTAAAGGAAACGAGTGGCTCCAGAGGAAACGAGTGTCTCTAAAGGAAACAAGTGACTCCAGAGGAAACGAGTGTCTCTAAAGGAAACGAGTGACTCCAGAGGAAACAAGTGTCTCTAAAGGAAACGAGTGGCTCTAGAGGAAACGAGTGTCTCTAGAGGAAACGAGTGTCTCTAAAGGAAACGAGTGTCTCTAAAGGAAACGAGTGACTCCAGAGGAAACGAGTGTCTCGAAAGGAAACGAGTGGCTCTAGAGGAAACGAGTGTCTCTAAAGGAAACGAGTGACTCCAGAGGAAACAAGTGTCTCTAAAGGAAACGAGTGGCTCTAGAGGAAACGAGTGTCTCTAAAGGAAACGAGTGGCTCTAGAGGAAACGAGTGTCTCTAAAGGAAACGAGTGACTCCAGAGGAAACAAGTGTCTCTAAAGGAAACAAGTGGCTCTAGAGGAAACGAGTGACTCCAGAGGAAACGAGTGACTCCAGAGGAAACAAGTGTCTCTAAAGGAAACGAGTGTCTCTAAAGTAAACGAGTGGCTCTAGAGGAAACGAGTGTCTCTAAACGAAACGAGTGAGTCCAGAGGAAACGAGTGTCTCTAAAGGAAACGAGTGGCTCTAGAGGAAACGAGTGTCTCTAAAGGAAACGAGTGACTCCAGAGGAAACGAGTGTCTCTAAAGGAAACGAGTGGCTCTAGAGGAAACGAGTGTCTCTAAAGGAAACGAGTGACTCCAGAGGAGACGAGTGTCTCTAAAGGAAACGAGTGGCTCTTGAGGAAACGAGTGTCTCAAAAGGAAACGAGTGACTCCAGAGGAAACGAGTGTCTCTAAAGGAAACGAGTGGCTCTAGAGGAAACGAGTGTCTCTAAAGGAAATGAGTGACCCCAGAGGAAACGAGTGTCTCTAAAGGAAACGAGTGGCTCTAGAGGAAACGAGTGTCTCTAAAGGAAACGAGTGACTCCAGAGGAAACGAGTGTCTCTGAAGGAAACGAGTGGCTCTAGAGGAAACGAGTGTCTCTAAAGGAAACGAGTGACTCCAGAGGAAACGAGTGTCTCTAAAGGAAACGAGTGACTCCAGAGGAAACGAGTTGCTATAAAGGAAACGAGTTGCTCTAAAGGAAACGAATGTCTCTAAAGGAAACAAGTGACTCCAGAGGAAACAAGTGTCTCTAAAGGAAACGAGTGGCTCTAGAGGAAACGAGTGTCTCTAAAGGAAACGAGTGACTCCAGAGGAAAACGAGTGTCTCTAAAGGAAACAAGTGACTCCAGAGGAAACGAGTTGCTCTAGAGGCTCTACAGTAAACAAGTTTCTCTAAAGGAAAGGAGTGACTCCAGAGGTAACGAGTTGCTATAAAGGAAACGAGTGTCTCTAAAGGAAACGAGTGACTCCAGAGGAAACGAGTGGCTATAAAGGAAATGAGTTGCTCTAAAGGAAACAAGTGTCTCTAAAGGAAATGAGTAGCTCTAGAGGAAACGAGTGTTTCCAAAGTGGTGCTGAAAACAAAAAGAGGGAATTCAAAGAGAGCTTTACATTTCGCACACATTGCATAAGAAGCGCGTCACGAGGCGTTAATCCCGGCAGCTGTCGCTTGGAATCAGAACTTTTAGCAGCCGCACAAAGAAAGGAACGATATATTTTGACAACTTTGATCTCATGAATCTCAAAGTGCAGCTCGAGTCTGGCTTCTTAAGATCATCGGCGTGCTGCCAGTCGGAGTTACGGAGGCGTTCAGCGAGATCAAAGGCAAATCAATACGGAGCGATACGTTCAAGAGTCGAGTCGCCGGAAGCAGCGGCTCCAAGTTCCGTTTCAGCTCTATTCTCCAAATATTACCACGAAGAAATACAAGTTATTTTCCTTTTAATCTTTGTTTGTTTCCTCATTATAATTTCCCAACATTTCAACTGTTAAATTCCGTGGGGCCCGTGACCGCCGCCCCGAGGCCGACGTCGTAACGCGCCGCCGCCCACGCGCTTGAAGCTCCGCCGCGGACCGCTAACGGCGAGCATTATTAGGAAATTAAAAAGCCAGGATGAGTTGACCGAGTTAGCGGGGGCTGGGGTCGGCGAGCGTGACCTCGCGTTGGCAGAATAATGAGGAGCCTAAAAATAACCGCGGAAAAAGATTAATTACCAAAACAACGCAAATATCTCTGTTTTACACACGTTGGGCACGTCTTCCCTCTCCGCGGGGCGTCCGTCCAATTAATTTAGCGTACGCTGGTGAATCATCTCGGGAGGAGAGGAGATCTGCACACAACGCTGCAATAACTGTGTTGTGTTTGGACACCTAATTGCTCCACAGATAGTCCAGAAAAGAGAACGAGGGACGTAATTGCACCCCGAAGACGAGGAGATCTGGCATATTTTTTGCGTTTCGTTTTTTTTATACAGCGTGGAGATTACTCCACCGCGGTGCTTCTGCAGCGCCAGCGTTTACGGAGGTGGCAGGAGGTGAACCCCCGTGTTCTTCCAGGTCGGCCCACCAGGCGAGCGGTTGAGGGGCTTGGGGGAGGGGGGGGTATCTACCTCAGATCTGTCCTATCAGCACATGGCAAACAGACAGCGAGCGCCCGGTGTGTGACAATCACAGCTGGGAAATGAAAAGTGCTGCGAGGCAAACAAACTCCATTAATACATATCGCGGCGTGGAGCACTAGATGGACACAGATGTCAGAAAACATTGATTCAGATGGGCCTTTTATTTTTTATTTTTTGTTTTTCCACCTCAGGCCTTTTAGATTGCCTGTTAGAGAGAAACAATAAGTCTCTCCTGGGGCTCATTCACTGTGAACGATATAATGGCTTCAATTGCAAACTTTTTTGTTGATTATTGACTACTGACCACGGTAATGCTGCTGTTATGGTCTCCCAGAGAAGCTCCAGAGAAGAAGAGCGGCGAGTTCAGTTCTTCAAATTTCATTCGAGTGTCTTCACCCATGAAGATGAAACCAATATGCCCCACAAAAAAAGATTACCAGTGTCTTGCCAGCACTTCAAATGACTGTTGCACTCTTTTATTCAACACCTGATGAAACTAATTGTCAACTTATTCATCTCACTTTGAAGTGAGAAATATGAAATGCAAAAATGTGACACAAAAAGGTCCTAGGAAGCGTTCAGTGTGACATGTACACCCTCATTAAGCTTGCTTTAGAAGTCACTGGTTTTACTAACCTGTGATAAAACCTGAACTTCAACCCTGTGCAATGTGTTTTACTCGGGTATTAATTTGCCGTCTTCCTTTTTGGCTTTTCTATTTCAAATCATAAAGGACTTAAAACATTGTCGTCCCCAGAACAACATAAAGAGCAGTGAGTTCAGTTTTTCAAATTTCATCCAAGTGTCTTCACCCATGAAGATGAAACAAATATGGCCCTAAAAAAAGATTACCAGTGTCTTGCCAGCATTTCAAACGACTGTCGCACTCTTTTACTCAACACCTGATGAAACTAATTGTCAACTTATTCATCTCACTTTGAAGTGAAGAATATGAAATGCAAATATGCGATACAAAAAGGTCCTAGGAAGCGTTCAGTGTGACATGTACACCCTCATTAAGCTTGCTTTAGAAGTCTCTGGTTTTACTAACCTGTGATAAAACCTGAACTGGAACCCTGTGCAATGTGTTTTACTCGGGTATTTACTCGCCGTCTTCTTTTTGGCTTCTCTATTTTAAATCATAAAGGACTTAAAACATTGTCGTCAACAGAACAACAACAAAGCGCAGCGAGTTCAGTTCTTCAAATTTCATTCGGGTGTCTTCACCCATGAAGATGAAACCAATATGGCTCCAAAAAAAAGATTACCAGTGTCTTGCCAGCACTTCAAACTGCTTTTATAACCACTGTTGCACTCTTTTATTCAACACCTGATGAAACTTATTGTCAACTTATTCATATCACTTTGAAGTGAGAAATATGAAATGCAAAAAAAAAAAGCGATACAAAAAGGTCCTAGGAAGCGTTGGGTGTGACATGTATCCCCTCATGAAGCTTGCTTTAGAAGTCACTGGTTTTACTAACCTGTGATAAAACCTGAACTTCAACCCTGTGCCATGTGTTTTACTCGGGTATTAATTAGCCGTCTTCTCTATTTTAAATCATAATGGACTTAAAATATTGTCGTTCCCAGAACAACATTGTAAACATCAAGCAGAACACACGTCTGGAAATCAAATTACAACGAACTCTAGAGATAGAATTAACACATTTAATTTGGAGGGAGACACTTTTCTTTGTTGTTGCAGTGTTATTTTTTTATTTTGTTTTGTTGCCAGGGAATAAATTTGACACTCAGTGTCCTTCTGCTCCAGCTGGCTGGCTGCCTGGAGGGGCCGCTGTGTCCCCTGTGATTAGTCAGAAGTGGGAAACGCAATTAAAATGGCAGGTAGCTCTGCTTCTTGTCGTTACGACGACCGAACAGAGATGTGCCGTGTCACGCCGAGCAGCGTCCCGTGTCCTCGGAGGGCGAGCAGCGCCACGGGAAGACTCAACAAGGAAACCCCCCATCAACTGTAATTGAATCTGCATTTAATCTGGAGGTAGTGTCCTCGCTGGTGATTTCTGCCCACCTCTCAAGAGCGTCTCATCCTGATGACATCGGCGTTCATGATTTTCTTTCAAGCGTCCAAGTAAAATCATAAATGCATAAGAGCCACGATATTTGAAAGAATAGTTGAACTCTCTTTGTTGTTGTTTATCCTATGTTTTACACGTCTGGCTCTAAATATGTGTAGAAATGAAATGAGCATCATATACAAATCTGCACATGCAATGTCAATTGTCTGAAAGACATCTCTAAATGTCTAATTGATGCCTACTTTCATTAAAAAAAGAATGAAAAAAAGAAAAGAATGAATACTTGGACATGTTGGACTCGAGAACTCCCGTCTGTCCTTTTTAAAAATGTTATATATATAAAGCTCCGGCCAGCAGTTGTTTAGTTTAGCACCCAGAGGTAGCAGGATCTGTACTTCTAACATTAGCTTGTTAGCTAACGGAATATGGTTTTGCTCTATTTGGACGAAATCATTATTTACCATTATTTACAAGTTGTATGTGAGGCTGTGAGCTGGACTATTTCTTTGCCTGGAGAAGTTCCCATTCTTCATGCTAAGCTATGCTAACTAGCTGCCGAATGTAGTTCCATATTTAACAAATACATATGTGCAAGTTCATCCATTTTCTCATATTACTTCCAGGTAAGTCCAAACTGGCCCTTTTTAAATAACGCCAACACTTCAATAATGAAAAGCCGTGAAAAAGACGCGTCTCCTAGACGACGGCTAGCACCGACCAGTCAACACCGCGTCTCGTTTAATTTGACGCCACGCCGGAGATCCGTCATCAAAACCGCTCATCAGATCGCCGTCGACGAGGCGGGAGGACCTGGCGTGTGGCCGGGCGCTCTAAATGTCTACGAGGAGGCGGAGGCTATCATCTCTAATCGGGACTCTATAGTCGTCAAATAAATCTCTCAAGCTTTTGACACCGAGTGCATTAGCGAGGAAGATGAAATCATCCTTAATCGTCGATTGTCACTCCCAGCTTCCTCGTGCTCGTACGCCCTCTCTTGTCTCTGCGATCATGACGGATGTCCCAGGAGGGCGTTCATTGGGCTGATTCTTAGAGTGCTTCCTACTGGGAAAGTAGTTCCGCCCGTGGCTAGCGTGACCCCTGTGACCCCTGTATCCTGTGTGCCCCCCCGCTGATTGTGCTGGTTTTTGAAAAGGCTCGCTAGAAAACTGGCAAATTATGAAATAATGTGTAACGTATGTCCACTCCACAATCACGCCATCAATTCATGTTCAATAACCGCTTTAACTTGTCCATTCCCATTCAATATGGCTTCTTTTTTATATATTTCAATGGCAGTATTTTTTCCTTCTTTTGCGATGATTTAGACCAATAGTTCTTATCTTACCTTCCCTTATCTCGAGCAGCATTTTAAACCCTAACGAACACGATTGGCTCGTCTTAACTTCAATACATTTCAGAGCAAATGTCAATCATAAAAGTACCGAAATAGCATCGAGTGACCTTTCAGAGGGCAGTTTGAAGAGCTTTCTCATCGTGATCGACAGTGACCGAGAAGTCAAACAATAAGAATTAATGGTTTTTATTTATTTTATTTTTTTGTTTGGCACAGTGAAATAATGTCCTCAAAAAGACTGAAAAAAAGGAAAAATAATAAACATGGAATATTCAAAAACAAACACTATATATAAATACAGCATAAAAAAGGAAAAACTAAATATATATTTATATATTTCAATTTAAAATACAATTAAAGAAAATTAAAAAAATGTGGAAGACAAGTTCAAAATTAAATACCATACAAATAAATGCTTAGAAAAACAAATGCTAAATATCTATATTTATTTGAATTTAAAATCAAATTAAAGAAAATAAAAACATGTGGAAGACAAGTTAAAAATTAAATACCCTACAAATAAATGCTTTGGGCTCATTTTGAAAGGAATAGTTTATTTACTGTAATACTTAGTGCGTTCATAGTCTCATTATATAGAAATGACCTACAAATCAATGCATGTTGGCTTAAAACAAGCTTAGCTGTCATCAAATCAATGCATTGTAATAACAAACACTTTTTATTGACCGCGTCGTTATGTCGCGTGCATTAATATTACAACCGCTGCTGTGCACACAGAGCACAGTTTCGGTGATGAACCGGCACTAAAACTAACCGTCTATAGAGGCGGCATATGCCCACATCAGCTCGAACAAGGACGAGCACACGCCAGCTGTTTCTGTTCCAACCCATAACGGATAAAGAGGACTAGACTGTGGCTGCTGTGATCTCTTTAGTGTTCATCTCACTGCTGCATGAATATGAATCACTTCTCCGTGACCCCCATCAACCACCTAATTTAAAAACCTAAAGATCCCGTCTCTCTGATAGGAGCTTCTCTCTGCAACCGACTTGAACTTTACCCCCCCCCCCCATCCCCCCAACGAGCCTTTTGAATCATTCACGAATCCTCAGTCGTAGAAAACTATACAGTTCATTTATCGCTGCCGTCCTTTAACCGCGTTGATGTCAGCGGAGTCTCGGTACTGTGGTTTCACGTCGACATTTAATTAGCATTTCAAAAGTATGACGATCCTCTCCGCCAGTCAGCGTCTCATTAGCGGTTGAAAAGACGCCGGCACGTTCCTCGGCGTTCCCGTGGTTCTTCTTCTTCTCTTCCGGTGTCATACCTGCAAACTCATGAGGGGTGAAAAAGGTGACAACGGGGGATTTTTTTTTTTTTGGTCACCACATCCACGTTGTTTGAAGCCTCAAAGCTTTTAGAACCACAACTACAGTCATTTTATTGTTCTGACCACAAATCTAAATAATGATAATAAACAGTTTCAGAACAAAAGGTCCTCCGCTCTGACTCAGCCCTATAATGATAGTAATAACAAATATACATTGTCATTATATATAATATGGTTAAAGTCATTCATGAACCAACTTCCTTTTTTTTGCCTGAACAGTCCTCATGGACTTTTCCCTGAATCTGTTCTGTCTCTACCTGTTTGTCACGATACTCATATTATAACTTCTATACATATTACATACCTGCCATAAATATCATGATACTCGATACCAGAATAAAAACAATATGGTACCATAAATACGAGACTGGTATATTTATCTATAATCGGAATAAATAAAACATCTGTATGGTTCACTTTTTCAACACTTAACAAATGACAGTAATATTAGTATTAATACAGCCAGATATGAATGAAACTACATGGTTCCATCATAGCATTGATTATACACTATGAGGCCGTTAGTCTCTGACCAGATGAGACACAGTTCATCAGGATGAGCAGCTGGAGAGTTACACAACTTTACAGACTGAAACATTTCACTTCTGGCATCTTTTTATTTTTTAAGCCGAAGTCTCTAAAGCTGCGCCACTTCTCTCGCTGTGAGCTGCGCAGCGCAGTGTGCGCAGACAGCTCGACACGGAGCAGCGCGTGCGCTCTGATCGCTCTCTTAATGAAGTATCAATACAAAAAATATGCTAAATCACATCGTGTTTAACGTACGGTACTTTGTTAGCATCGCTACACCGTGCAGCGTGACAGCAGCAGATGTAGCGGGCAAACATTCAAGCTAACCTGAACCCCCAAACGATGTCGACATCTGAACGCTGATTGGCCGAGACGCGACACGTCCATCAAAGATGTTTTATTGCGAAGAGCACCACTTCACACTTTTCTCCGCGTCTCACTGCAATCTCAACTGCAGCGGGCCAGGTGACCCCCCCCCCCCCCCCCAACAAAAACTCTTCGGATCTCCACGATTCACGTGGATGACCTATTTTGAGTTCAAAACGGTGAATTTCACCGAAAGGTGACAAGTTTGCAGGTATGCAGTGTTCAACCGCATCAGACATCGCTGTAGTTGCTGGATAAGCTTCAGAGATGAAACGCTGCGTTTTTAAAATCACGCGTTTCACCAGGCACGTCATCGTCTTAGATATTCGGAAAACCTTCTTTGCAGAAAGTAAGTAGAGACAAGTAGAGAATTGTTATTTTTCAATGTTTAATTTATTTAAATATGGTTTAATTTTGAAGGATGTCTGCACCAACCAGTCAAATTGCAGTTTATGTCCAACATGTCATTATTTCCTCATTTTATCCTTAGATGTGTGCGTTGAATTGTCAGAATTAGGATGTGAATAACTCGGTCAGGAATGGACCTCTGACAACTCAAATCTGGTCATTTCCTCGTTCTTGGGTACAGAACAGTTGTGCAAAGTTTTATGCAAGTCAGTGAAGGGGTTCCTGAGATACCCCCACCCCAAATAAAACAACTGCTCTGTGAACTACTGTTGACATGGCAGTGCATCAGGAGAAGTAAAACATCGGATTTAGGGAGGACTAAAAAGAGGCTGGGAAAGAGAGAAGGATTAGAGGGAACATCTGTTTTTAGAAAAAACAAAACAGATGTCCTCCAAAAGTATCTCTCATGATCTGTTGATTTAGAAACAGATTACATTGTCAGTTGTTGTTTTTTTACCTCCCGCACTGTCGACGGATCTTGAAACTAATTTCGGCAATACATATTATCGTAAGAGACGTTCAGTGCAGCGATCCATCGTGGGGGTCTGTCACAGGGAGAGCGTTAAAGAGACGATGCTGCTTGATGGAGTTGATCCAGGACCAGTTTATGTGCATGGCATTTTTACTTTTAAGTAAAAAGTTTACAGGATTATGTATAGTGGTTACTCCTAAGTTTTATATTCATAATACACACATGTATGCATACATATATAAAGTATATGCATATAACACACATATATATATATATATTTATGCATATATATATATACATATTTATGGATATATATATATGTGTGTATATATAAATGAATATATATACATATACAGATATATATGTATGCATATATATGTGGGTGTATATATACGCATATACATGTGTGTATATATATATATATATGCATATATATACAGGACTGTCTCAGAAAATTAGAATATTGTGATAAAGTTCTTTATTTTCTGTAATGCAATTAAAAAAACAAAAATGTCATGCATTCTGGATTCATTACAAATCAACTGAAATATTGCAAGCCTTTTATTCTTTTAATATTGCTGATTATGGCTTACAGCTTAAGAAAACTCAAATATCCTATCTCTAAATATTAGAATATCATGAAAAAGTATACTAGTAGGGTATTAAACAAATCACTTGAATCGTCTAATTAACTCGAAACACCTGGAAACACATTTTCAAATGTTTGATTTTGTTTTGCTGTTATAAATCTTTTTTTTTACTTGGTCTGAGGAAATATTCAAATTTTATGAGATAGGATTTTAGAGTTTTCTTAAGCTGTAAGCCATAATCAGCAATATTAAAAGAATAAAAGGCTTGCAATATTTCAGTTGATTTGTAATGACTCCAGAATGCATGACATTTTTGTTTTTTTAATTGCATTACAGAAAATAAAGAACTTTATCACAATATTCTAATTTTCTGAGACAGTCCTGTATATATGTCTATGTATGCATACATATATACGTATATAAATATATATATGCATATATATGGATATATTTACGTGTATATATCCATATATATATATATATGTGTGTATATATGCACATATATGTATATATATATATATGTGTGTATATACGCATGTATATATATACATATATATGTATATATATATATGCATATATATGTGGGTGTATATATAGGCATATACATGTGTATATATGCGTATATATGCATATATACGCATATATATATACACGTCTATGTATGCATACATATATGTATATAAATATATATATATTTATACATATATATGTATGTATCAATTAAATGTATATGTATATATATATATTTATTCTGACATTGTGAAATTGTGAATATATATGCTTTCCTTTAAAACCGTCCGGATACTTTGGATTTCCGTCCTCTGCGACTTCTTAAAAACACGAGCGATAAAATCAGAAATATCTCGTTAATAATCGCCCTCCGGCGTGCGTCTCGAGTCTTTATGACGTTTCAGTTCGCTGAAAGTTTGCCTATAGATATTAAAAGACAACCTACAGAAGTCGCATCCAGAAATAAGTATTTAAATGAGGTACCTGGGAGACGCGGCGGAGCGTTTCATATTCAAGACGTTAGTTGCTTTAACTGAAGTGTGATAAATTATAAACATCCCATTTAAAAAGCCTTTCTGCTTCCATTGCGTGTATCTTCGTAAAGTTCCTACATTAAAGGGACGAGGACTTAAGAAGTTGAGTCCCTGGAGTTTCCTCGGCTTCTCCCAGTTCCGTCACTACTCCCCGGTGCTGGTTGCTCTTATACCTAAAGCTCATTATCCCGCAGACTTAAAACTGAAATGCAATATTACCACTGGACCGCCTCTTCTACGGGCAGATTGAGAATCCACTCATGGCGTGTTCTCCAGAGAAGCCCCACGCCTCGTGGTGGAAGGCAATTAAATTAAAACAAGTTCACTTCCCGGTGTGACTGAATGGTGCCCTTGATGGAAGTTGCCCAGCTAATGGCATGAACTTCAGCATCCAGCTGATGGAGGGAAAGAAATGGTCGTCATGGTTGCCTATATCTTCAGCAATCTCACAAATAACAGTTGGTCAAACCGACCCTTCTTATTAAAATCTGTGACGACAGCGTCAAGTTTTGCAGATTTCGTTAATAAGCAATATTTGCCGAGGCCGGCACATTTCCGCGGAGCTGTGGTTGTCAACCTTTTTTCAGCCGAGTACCGTCTCAGCAGTGTAAAGCATTTTGGGTTGAAAAAAAGATGTAATTCGCAGCATTGTGACGTCAGTATCTGATTTTATATGGAATATATACAATTCAGTTCATGAATTTATTCTTTTTTTGTTACTTATATTTAAAGGATTTTTTTTAATGGATGCTCATTTTAAATATATATATATATATTTATTTTTTAAATTCCCGTACCTCCTGGAGTGGCTACATGTACCCCCAGGTGTACCCCCATTTGAGAACCAATGCCGTAGAGCAGGGGTGGCCACATAGGTATCATGGCCGCCTCTTAAAGGGCCGGTGTAACTGAAGCGCTGTATAAACTACTCCCGAACATATTGTTAAATAACCTTTCTTTGCATTTGATTGTTGTCTTTTGAGAGTAGAAATATTGTACACACGAACATTTCTCTTATATTAGAACACAAATCTCTTTAATTTAAAGCCTTCAAAATAAAAGCACAGGATATGAAGGTGAACATATGTCTTTCAAGCCATCAGGGACCAAATAAAAAGGACGTGTTTGGCCGCTTTTAGCCCCACGGGCCTTGTGTTTGACACCTGTGCCGTAGAGGATGGAGGGACGCACGTTGTTGTTGTTGTTGTTGTACTCGATAGTACATGAGTTTTTGGGGGTGACGAGACGAGACTGGTTTCCGTTAGCCGGTGTTTAGTGCATTAGAAGTTGTGAGAGAACTCGCGGTATAATTTGGTTTCAGTTTGAGCCTCTTTACAAACCCTCACCTACTCTAAAATGCAGTCTACAATTTAAAATGTAGTGTATTGGCAGGGGAAATGTGAACAGCTGCTAATGTTAGGTACCGCAAGCAAACGTCTGAAACACCCACGCAAACATAAATTTAAAAAAGGGCCAAGCAAATGGAAAGATCCACTTACTGCCACCAGTAGTTATTTATTTTTCCATCCCAGTTGACTGAGAGACAATAAATAATGCATTATTGATTTTGCCTGCACTGGGTTGTACAGCTCAAGACGGGCGAATCACAGGCACTTTGCTGAAGCCCCCCCTCCTCGCCTTGACTTCAGCTAACGTTCAGCTTCAAACAACAATGTTAATTTGAGCTTAAGCCGATTTAAAGTTTGACGTTGACATTCCTCCCCCCCCCCCCCCTCCCCGCTGAGAACAATAAACACGGAGCACGTAAACACGATTACGCAGATCGACGACATGGGGCAAGCGATAATTAACATCGGCTCTCGGGGTAGTTTTGACATTTTCATAATGTCGAGAGCTTATTACGACACTTGACGGCAGTCAACCGTTATCCTGGCAAATCCACCCTCATCACGTACACGCTAAGTAGTTGTTTCCCGCATGGCTCATATTCTTTTTAGAAATTGTTATAGTAGATTTAATCAGCGTTTTCGTTAGCTGGAGTAAAGATGCTGCGGTGTGGTCGGGGGAAGACTTACGTGTTCACGGAATATGAAGAATTCCGCCTCTCGGGCAAAAAACGACGGTGCGCGCCAAGCCCGTTAGCGTTGTGACAGTTCGGTGTACGAGGCAGCGTGTTCTTGCTAACGTTCCTAAGATAGAGAACAAGTCACGAGCCACGAGTAACACCGCGACACCCCGCCGGCTGCTCATCCATTACAGCTTCTGGACCGCAGCAAATGACTCGACTCACACGGAGTCGGTCTGGCATGCGTTGTTTCTCTGGTGGAGCGCGGTGTGAAGATTTAATTGGGCAACATGTCAATGTTGTGAAGAGGATATTTAAGCACGAGGAGCTCTGTATCCGTACGTTCTTTAGAATTAGTATTAACGGCAAAATAAATGAATAATAAAAAATAAAAAAAGATGAACATTTGAGAAGAGGCTAAGGATGTTTGGTCATTTGAAATCTGGGTTGTGGGTTCAAAATCTAAATTAGACACACACAAAAAAAATAGAGTAAAAAAAGAAAAATATGTATTCTTTTTTCTTATATTTCTAATCATATATTTAGCAATTAAATAATAATGAATAGAATTTAAAAAAAATCTGAATTATGAAAAAGGACCGAAAAATAGAATAATGAAGGAAACATATTTTTTTCTTTTTTCTTATATTATTTGTGTTCATATATTTAGCAATTAAATAATAATAACAAATATAACTAAAATACAAAATCGAAATTAGGGAATTAAATTGAAGGACAGAAGAGGAAGACAGTATAGTTGCCATTTTTGGATTTGGATGTTAACTGGAACAAACTTATAATTAATGTACCGTGTGCAATTTTAAATACGGTGAAATCCGTTAATCTCTTTGTATCCGTCCCAACAGCAATTACAATATGCAGTTTTTAACATGAAAATGTGCAGTGTTACATGTGAATGACTAAGTCGTATTATCTTTTTAGCCATAAGCCTTCATGCAGGAAGCTTGTATTACACACTCAACTGTGACTCTACGAGGTTTTAGATGTAACACCCGAGGCGCTAATATTTTCCACCTTTGCCACACACCTATTTCAAGATTCAAGATTCAAGATGTTTTATTTGTCACATACACACACAGGGTGTGCAGTGAAATGAAAGTGGCAATGGAAGCAGCAGGAAAACAAAACAACAACAACACACACACAATAAAAAAAAAACAACAAAATTTTTAAGTGGTGTGTGTGTGTGTGTGTGTGTGTGTGTGCCTGCTAAGGCAGGTGTGGGGGTGTCGGAGTCCTGGAGGTGATGTCCTGATGGCCTGAGGAAAGAAACCTGCCTCAGTCTCTTCTCTCTCTCTGTTCTTGCTCTTGGCGCCGCACTGGCGACTGCCTGCCTGAACAGCAGAGTTGTTGGGGTGTTGTTGTTGTGGGAGGATCCTTCTGCCTGGTGCTTGCTGCCTCTGGTGTTCCTGCAGGGTGGGTGTGAGTGGAGTGCGGTGGTGGCCGAAGTTCCGCCTCTCTCTCTGCAGACCTTCTACTCCCTGAGCCTGAGTGGTTGCTGAAGCACCAGCCAAACTTCCTGTCAGACTGGACGCCTCTGTGGTAGAAGGACTGAAGGAGAGAAGAAGGGAAAAAGGATCCTCTGAAACTTTAAATTTCCTCAGCTGCCCTGAGGTGCCTGAAGGCGTGCCTTGACCTTTGTTGTCTGTTCTGTGACCATTGTGGATCATGTCAGATCCCCGCTATCCCCTCTCCAGTAGTCCTCACAATCCCCACAGTAGTCCCCGTCATCCCCAGTACCCTCCTGGTCCCTCTGTTGTTTGTTCCTCCTGTTCACAATCAGTTTCATGATTCCTTGCATGTTGGTGACATGGGAGACCAGAGGTGCAGCCTGGCACCAGAGTGACAGATCAGCCGATCAGGAGATCACCACCCACCACCACGTCCACCACCCCCACCACCACTGTGTGAACCAAAACTTGATGATGGTGTTGGAGCTGAACCTGTGGCCACACAGGTGAGGTACAGGGGGGGGGGGAGGGGGCAAGGGTGGGGGGCCTGGGGGATGGGTGTGTGGGGAGGACGTGTCTGTCTGCCTGACCACCTACCCTGGCCTGGCGGTCCAGGAGTCAAGCAGGAAGTCAGGACAGGGGACACAGTCCCAGCTCAGTCCAGCCTGCTCAGCTTGCCGGGGGAAAAGCTGTCAAAGCGAACTATAATCAATGAACAGCTAACTGACCCCTCCCCTCCCCCTCTGGCTGTCCAGATGAGAGTGTGAGTGTGGTGGTGTGCAGAGATATCCGGGGGACAGCATCCAAAGAGGAAGGAAGGAAGGCAGCAAAGGAAGAGGAAGGGAGGAGGAGGAGGATCAAAGTGTAGTCAGCATTTATATTTCTCCTTTCTCTCTGAAGCTTTGTATGACTCTTCATTCAGGTGGGGGGATCATAATTGGATACACAAAAAGAAAAAAAAGCTTATAGATGAAAACTCTATAGCACAGGTGTCAAACAAGAGGCCCGCGGGCTGAATGCGGCCCACCACGCCATTTTATGCGGCCCCTGATGGCTTGAAAGACCCATGATCACCTTTTATATCCTGTGCTTTTATTTTGAAGGTTTCAAATGAAATGGACTTGTGTGATCAAATTAGAGAAATGTTCTTGTGTACAATATCTCTCCAATTTAATGAACAATAATCAAATGCAAAGAGACAATATGTTCGGGTGTAGTTTATACAGCGCTTCAGTTACGCCGGCCCTTTAAGAGGCGGCCATGATGCTGATGTGGCCCTCGGTGAAGATGAGTGTGACGCCCCTGCTCTATAGCTTTTGGGGGGTATTGGTAATTTTAGCAGTCGCTCTTTAAAAGATTGCCGTGTAATTCTGTGTGGCTTGCGAAGCTACAGCTAACGTGCTAATGTGCATCTGCAGTCCCTTAACAGACCATAATAAAAATAAAACAATAGCAACCAGTACAGGATAAGACACACTACAACAGTATAAGAAGAACACACGATCGGCCTACACACATTGCGAAGCTACAGGACCGCACATTACAAGTAAGCAATACATATTATTAAAAGTAAGTAATAAAAATCATTAAAAGTAAGTAATACAAGCCATCGTAATCATTTCGCTTTTTAAGGATTTGTGTTTGTTCCTTCTCAAACACAGAGGAACAATATAACTGTTGTGTATGCATGATTTCACAATCAGAACGTTTGCATAACCTGTTGATGTATTGATTTTTACATTTGGAATTACATGCAACATGTAGACATAATCTGGCGTGGTAATCTGACTCAAGTTGTCTGCATAGCAAAGCACAAACACCTCGTACTCTTGTGTTGGGGGTTGTTGTTGTTCCATGAGATATCTTGTATTTATTACACCAGTCATCTTCGTCATTAAACCAGACTGAGCGAGCCACACTGGAAATGCACAGGGACCGTTAAAACTTGGCATTCTTCAATATGGGTATAGATCATACACTCGCACCGCATAATTGAGTCTCGCTGTCATTTTCATTCAATTGTGCTCGGTTTGACGAAGCCAATGTATTGCACTTTAACGCAACGGTACGTCTCCAGTGGAGTGATCAAAGCCCTGGTATTAAAATATATATTTATATATATATATATATATATATATAAATAAAGAATAAAGAATATGGAAATACTTACCTTGTCTTTCCTGAGATGGATACGATTCTGCACAGTGAATACAAACCAGACTCTGGAGGGACGGCTTTTATTTCAGAATCCTCCCTGAATCTCTTTTCTGAACCGGTGAGTGAGTGGGCCACGAGGTTTCTTCTCCTGCTTTATCTACGTCTCCAGAAACCGGTACCTGGTTCATTCTAGATACCGGTACGGTACCTGGGCTGATCCAGCTGGTCCAGTCCAGATACCGGTACCTGTGCTTCATATATCAAATATAGAGATCTAATATCCTCTATTGGCATTTCCATATCACTAGGACCACAGCTAGTGCATTGTCTGGACATGTTGAAAATTAAAATGTTAATATTTTAAACAATTGTGCAATTCAATTATTGGGGGGTAAAAATGGCAACACATTTTGACCATAAATTAATCGTTTAATTTTTGGACTGTCTGGGCTAGAGGAAATGTATTATGCTTCACTATGTTCTGAAATTTTTCGGTTGAAATAAACAATAAACAATGAAGATCAGTTGCAGCTAAGATAACATTAAATAAATAGGTTCTGGAGGTAGCCAGAAGAAGGACACGCCCCCACTTACAGAGCACGGGAGACTTATGCATTCTGACAAAAGTAAACTCCTAAAAAAAAAAAGACGTTATCATCACGGGTTAAAACAATACAGAGAAACGATAATAAAGTGGCCTGCTGACAAATGTCGGGTCGTACCACGCTGCTCTCCGGGGGACGTGTCATTGAATGATGTGATCCTTGAATATTGCCCGGCACTTCATTTTTTTTTAAAAGGGTGTCTCTCTCAACAAATCATTCAGTTACAAGTTTAGTGCGTTTGCCCCGGGAGCGTCTGGAAGCCACGCCGTGTCCCCGCTCTGGAGCGACAGAATAATTCCCCTTTAGTGGAGCCGGTCAGCCGAAGATCTGCTTCTGTTCCTCGAGTGACAATCAATGTGGATTTAAAAACACAGCAAATGTCCTTAAGCAGTTCTTCAAAGAACCTATAAAGATGTCTCAGAGAACCCTTCAAAAATGGTTCTTTAAGGCACCATTTCTGGTTTTACAAAGGACCTTTCAAACCAGAGTTCTTTAAAAAACCTATAAAGGTCTCTCAAAGAACCTTCAAAAATGGTTCTTTAAGGCACCATTTCTGGTTCTACAAAGAATCTTTCAAACCAGGGTTCATTGAAAAACCATTTCCTTAAATAGTTCTTCAAAGAACCTATAAAGGTCTCTCAAGGAACCTTCAAAAATGGTTCTTTAAGGCACTATTTCTGGTTCTACAAAGAACCTTTCAAACCAAGGTTCTTTAAAGAACCATTTCCTTAAAGATTTCTTCAAATAACCTATACTAGTGCCTTTAAAGAAAAAAATGGTTCTTCAGTAGGTGATGGTTCTTCGTAGAACCACAAAGCCTTTCAAGGAACCATTTAAGAACCGTTATTTTTCTGTGTGTACTTTATGGGTTATTTATTCACAACCTCTGGAGCAGGCGAGTTTGACGGGCGAAGTTTACCCAAACTTTATGAGATAATATTCGTCTCCCACATGACTACATTTGAGAATAAAACTAGTAAACATTTAAAGTCGGACCGAGGGGCATCGAGAAGTGAGTTTTTACCGAGTGGAGGAACCGGAGCCAAGAGCCACAGGTTAACCATGTCCACTGCAAAGGGCTTCAACTGCAGGCCGACATTCTCTATGCAGGCTCCACATGATACATATTGTATTCAAGCTCAAAACTTTAAATGTGTTTACTTTCGACATAACATGCTGTGGAATTGTGAAACAAGTGGAGCCATTCGAAATATGCAAGACCTAGCTATCACATGTGGGTAGCATTTATGTCAGCCACCTCGTTAGCTCTGTTACTCTCACCTATTAGTCACGCCCACCTCGTCAGCTCTATCACTCTCACCTGTCCACTCGCTAGTAAATAAGCGCCAGCTTCACTCATAGCCATTCGAATTACAAATATTATTGGGAAAAGCCTTGTTTTTTTCTTCCTTTCTATATATTTATATATATATATAATGTATATGTGTGTGTATATTTATATATGTACTGTATGTGTCTGGTTTTTTTTATTTGTATGTATTAATACTGCAACTTCTAGACGTCCTGACACTAGTTGGTGCGGGTAATGCGACCTAATTAAACCTCAAGGAAAAAATAAAGACAGTCAATGCCAGACCTTCCAGCGTTTACCTTCCTGACTGCTCTCCCGTTGACGACCCAAACCCATTTCGGAACACCGATGTGTTTTTGTAAAGTCTTCCTGGAGTAAAGCTCGTCCAAAATTGTTTGGGGGGGGGGGGGGGGGGAATTCTGTCGTACTGCATCTGGGTCCTTAACCCTAATAGTGCTACAGTGCTATTGGAGGACATAACAACACTGTTTTACGTTTGTGACGTTAAAAAATAGATATTGTTTTTAGGTAGAAAATCAACATCAACGAAGTTACCATATTTGGTTCCTTATTATTTTGTATTTATTAATAATTCATTTAAGTAGCCACTTTTCTCTCTGTTTTCTTACGTTGACTATGTTTAATGAAGTCAGTTTTGCCTCGTCAAACACCATTTCTGGGCGGTTTTCGTCGACAAAATTCATTCTAGTTACGAGATTGTTACTTTCTGGGTTTTATCCCGGGAAGAAAGCCCTAGCGCCAACACAACGAGGTCACATTTTTTGTTTTGCATCAGCTCTGCAGGTGGATTCTCTGTCTTGCAAAAGTGTGTCAAACTTAATTTTAATATTTCTGTTTTTAGAACCACTGGTTTGGGGGGCGGGCAAATATATAAATCATAAAGATGCTAGCTGTCAACTACGGTATCGTGAGTTGACTGTTGCTCAGAAAAGGTAAACAAAGGGGAGATTTACATGTGACTGCATTCTAATTGAGCGAGAGTTTCCTTTTGATGTAACTTGGGAAATCTGAGAAATGTTTTTTTTCTTTTTTTTAAGCTAATTACAGAGTCATGGCAGAGATCTAATTAGAGAGATGCTAATGAGCATTGTTTTTCCTTATCGGATGTCGAAATGAAGTTGGTTGAAATCTAAAGGAAGGCAAACAGCCGGGTGGGATGAGGAATGACTGATATTATTTTGTGTGTGTGTGTGTGTGTGTGTGTGTGTGTGTGTGTGTGTGTGTACATGAATACGATAGTGGTTTAATTGGGACGGGTTTGATTAAATGCCCTCTGTAGCTCCAACTCCTCCTTCTCCTCCGGCCCGAGTCAATTTAACTTCAAAAGGAAAGTTGGTATTTAATGTGTGCGCGTGTCCCGTAGAATTATCAGCCCCTCTTATTAACCATGCATTTGCAAATATCAACGTCAAAGATTGTGTGTTGGCTCTTTTTGAGAAGCAGGAGCTACTACTCAAAAAGAACAGTATTAACTTTTAACATCGAGGCTACACTGACTTCATTAGCTGGATTTCGGCGACGATGGGGCAGATGTATTTCATTCATTAATATCTTTATTTACTTCATTATATCCAGTAATTAACGTATTGTCTTAGCCACGTTGATGCATCATTCAAAAAGTTTACAACTTAGTTGTAATTTGATGAGTTGCGGATGTGAGATTTTTTTTATTTTGATAATAAATAAAAAACTTAAAGTTATGGAAGCAATATTGAAGTCACACCTAATTCTACACAGTGACGGCTTATTGATTAAACACCGGTATACGCTGGAAATAATCTATTTTTTTTTATAAAATCAAAAAGATGCAGAGCGACTCTAAATGAATGATGAAGATGATGATTGATGATTTATGTTTGTATTTTTATTTTTGTCCTTGTCTGATTGTTCATATAGTTGGTTGTTATGTAATATTTATTTCTGCGTTGTTCTTTTTGGTTGTCTGGTGTGACTTATAAAACTTAAAAGAAAATGATTAAAAGAAAAAATAGATGCAGAGCAATATATTCAACTTTGCCAAACACACGGAGGTGTTTTCAAAGCCAAAGTAAATCATTGAGTTCAACCGTTTGATTTTCTCTCACAGGTGAGTCGATGCGCAATTGCATCACACTGCAAACAAAGAGGCGCAAGATAACAAGCGCCTTATTGAACCACCTGCTTCTCAGACGCAATAAAGAAGAGGAAGCTGATAGTGATTGCAGTATTGATATTTAGAACACAAAGACACATAAGCCACAAAACCCTCGATGGCGACGCGTTAAACTCCACCCGACTGTACGACACGTCCAACGTGTCCTTCACCGACCGAACACCTGCTCACGGAAAAAAGAAAAAGCATCAGGTTGAAATGGAATGATGGCATCGAGGGGGTCTGAGCTCCGACAGGCGACTTTATCTCGTGATGTATGTCTCAATGTTTTTAAGTACATATTGGATACATGGGGAAAAAAGAAAAAAGCCTAATTTCTAGAGACTTGAAATAATGGTGTTCGACATAAGATGCAATTAACTTCATTTGTAAACCCAATGAATACATCAATACGTCCACCTGGTAAGATGGAAAATAAAGGAGAAAAAATTTGATTTAAAATGATAGAGATGTGCTGAAAATGAGCCATACATGGACCAAAAAAACCTCCTTTCAAAAGACCTGAAATAACTGGTTTAATAACGGTGTTCTACATCAGATGCAATAAACTTAATTTGTAAACCTATTGAATATATCAATAAATTCACCTAGTTAGATGGAAGATAAAGCACAAAAATAACGGATTTAAAATGATAGATGTGCTGAAAATGAGCCATGAATGGACCAAAAAAACCTCCATTCAAAAGACCTGAAATAACTGTTTAAATAACGGTGTTCTACATCAGATGCAATAAACTTAATGATTATATTAATAAAGTCACCTGGTTAGATAGAAGCCAAAGAAGAAGCAAATATGTTTTAAAAATGATAATAAATAGAGATGTGCTGAAAATGAGCCATGCTTTTTATATAGAGGCGTTCAGGGGCTCATATCATTGTCCGGTCTTCATTGACTCACCTGAAGTAACTCCATGTGTTGCAGCCATTAAAGGGTGTGACAGTGAGTCCATTGTGTAATCATCCAAGAGAAGATGGA
The DNA here is from genome assembly GCF_029220125.1 of Pseudoliparis swirei. Taxonomy (NCBI): domain Eukaryota; kingdom Metazoa; phylum Chordata; class Actinopteri; order Perciformes; family Liparidae; genus Pseudoliparis; species Pseudoliparis swirei. Next base: position 3,725,051 of record NC_079403.1, read on the forward strand.
TTCAGACGGCACCTCAAAATATGGAAAAGTTTTTTTCGCCAACTATGTGAACAAATAAAAGAACAAAGAAACTTCAATCAGAAGTTGCCCTTCATATTTGGCGGAAAAAAAAAGCAACTCGCTGAAGGAAATTTCGTCAGCGTTGACGTCTTCTTCCATAGCGATCTCCGGGAACCATCTCTAGCCACGGCTGTTAAAAAAAAAAGGAAGCGGGGTGATTTACGGTTACCGTGGAGCCAAGGAGTTGAAAGCCTCGGCGCTATCCGTGCGTCGGAGTGAGCTGTGAACCGTGGTGATTTATACTGCGGGTTACTCACGGGCCTCCTATAAATCAGGACCATCTAATTTGTACCGGGGATTGAAATACGTACAGTACACTCAGCCATTTCGTGTACTGGAGCCGTGTGGCCACCGCGGCGATAAAGAGATCGCAATGACATCCGTTACCCGGAAGTGACAGCTAACCCGGACTTAGCCTTGATGCTCTTCTAAGAGGCTGTCAACGTCGATACGGAGGGACGTACTTTATGGAGGTGAAAATATTATTTGACGGCGGGAGCAAAAAAAATTTCTAATCCCGACGAGACGCCGTAATCGCAACCCGGCGTAATGCCGAGTGGCGGGTTTTGCGTACCGTGGCGGTCACAGTCGGGAGGGGGGATTACTCGTAATAAACATTCATCTTCTTATGCTCCTTAAAGCGACATTTTAAAGTCGATGGATTAGGGCGGAGCGCGGTTGTAATGACTGGGTGATGGAGAGAGTCACGTCTTCGGATGCCTCCAATTAGAGGAGACGTACTACCTGTCAGACATTTATATGGGGCTTATGATTATCATTCATATTCAACCGTTAGGGAATCCAAATAACGGAGTAATTTTTTATGAGATTATAGGGGTGATTTTTGGTGAAAGCTACACCCGTACGTGGAGTTTTTGCTGGATGTGATTTTTATTATCTCATGTAATGTAAGGAATTACAAAAATAATCCTTTGATAATCAGTTTTTTTTTTCCGGCAATGTGGCTCGACAAAAGAAGAAACGAGACCCTCTGACGGCTCATGAATATGAGATGAAATCCCCCGCGGTGCGGCGCTCGCTCCGGGGACGGCGTTTATGATAACCACGAAGATCTAAGAGCACATATGGCCATTTTATTCAAGTAAACAGTTGGCAGACTGACATCCTTGATGATGATCAAGAGTGAGACTGGATTAGCTATTGATTTTGCTCTGACTCAACGTCTCGGTTGGAGCGAGAGAGAAAGAGAGAGAGAGAGGGAGAGAGAGAGAATGCCGACAGAGGTGAAAAAATACACTTTATTCTTGTTCGGGTAAAAAAATGAAGGAATCACAAACACAGCTGACTTAAGGCGGAGAGATGATCCAAGAACAAGAGAGTGTGAACCGACACCAGGAAGGAGACAGACAGGGTTTTAAATACACGGGAAGATGCAAATGTTTGGACACATACGGAGACAACCACATGGACAGGAAGTGCAGGGACACAGAGGACACGAGAGACGAGGGCTTCAAAATAAAACAGGAAACGAGACGCAAAAACCCCAAGACGGTGACATGCTCCTGCTTGATGTTTCTGAATATTAATATAATGTGGGTCAGTGGTTAGCAGGTCTGTCTTTCAATCAAGGGGTTAGCGGTTCAAACCCCGCCCTAGTCGATGTGTCCTTGAGCAAGACACTTAACCCTGGATCGCTCCCTGTAGACTACAGTGTATAAATGTTACATGATTGTAAGATGCTGTGGCAGCTATGGAGGTGTGTGGTTCAGGGAATTGTGTCTAATTGACCTCAGCTGCTGGCTGATTACCAATTAGTCAACAGCTGAAGTCAATCCGTGTGTCACAGATGCTTTTTAAAATATATATACACTACCGTTCAAAAGTTTGGGGTCACTTAGAAATGTCTTTATTTTTCAAAGAAAAGCAGTTTTTTCAAAAAAGATAACATTAATCAAAAATACACTCTATACATTGTTAATGTGGTAAATGACTATTCTAGGTGGAAACGTCTGGTTTCTAATGAAATATCTCCATCGGTGTATAGAGGCCCATTTCCATCAACTATCACTCCAGTGTTCTAATGGTACATTGTGTTTGCTAATCGCCTTAGAAGACTAATATCTGATTAGAAAACCCTTGTGCAATTATGTTAGCACAGCTGAAAACAGTTATGCTGGTGATATAAGCTATACAACTGGCCTTCCTTTGAGCTTGAAGTTTGAAGAACAAAATTAATACTTCATATAGTAATCATTATTTCTAACATTGTCAATGTCTTGACTATATTTTCTATTCAATTTTCAATTCATTTGATAAATAAAAGTGAGTTTTCATGGAAGACACGAAATTGTCTGGATGACCCCAAACTTTTGAACGGTAGTGTATTTATTCATAATGTGATTTTATTGAGCTTGAATCTGAATTACAATCAATAGAGTTATTTTATTTGTGGGAGAGACTCATTGCAGTCCACAGTATATATATATATATATACGTTGCGTTTCTTTATATTATTTATAATATTTCAACTGTATAGCAGTATTTCCCAGCAGACCCGGTCTTTGGGAACCTTGTGTTGCACTCTGGGGAAAATGCTGACTTATTCTCACCCTTTCCACTTTCATATCGGCGTTGAACATGTGGATCTTTTTTGTTGGGGGGTTTTCTTTCAAGTGCACTGGTGGATCTGTTGGGAGAAACTTTCAACCCAATCTTTGAACAGGTGGAATAACAGTCCTGCAATAATCCATGCGTCTGCCATCTGTACGTTCAGCAAACTACCCGAGACTCGGTGCAGACGAGATATGTTGATAATGCTATATATTATATATATATATATATATATATAATATATAGCATTATCAACATATCTATATATATATATATATACAGGACTGTCTCAGAAAATTAGAATATTGTGATAAAGTTCTTTATTTTCTGTAATGCAATTAAGAAAACAAAAATGTCATGCATTCTGGATTCATTACAAATCAACTGAAATATTGCAAGCCTTTTATTCTTTTAATATTGCTGATTATGGCTTACAGCTTAAGAAAACTCTAAAATCCTATCTCATAAAATTTTAATATTTCCTCAGACCAAGTAAAAAAAAAGATTTATAACAGCTGAGTGTTTGTCAAGGCTCAGGAAACCCTTGCAGGTGTTTCGAGTTAATTAGACAATTCAAGTGATTTGTTTAATACCCTACTAGTATACTTTTTCATGATATTCTAATATTTAGAGATAGGATATTTGAGTTTTCTTAAGCTGTAAGCCATAATCAGCAATATTAAAGAATAAAAGGCTTGCAATATTTCAGTTGATTTGTAATGAATCCAGAATGCATGACATTTTTGTTTTTTTAATTGCATTACAGAAAATAAAGAACTTCATCACAATATTCTAATTTTCTGAGACAGTCCTGTATATACTATAGATTTTATAAAGCTTTGCTGTGTTTTTTAGGTAGATCCATGTTAAACGTAATTGTTTCTTACCTTGGTTACATATTTTTAAACCATGTCTTTATGGTAGAATTGTCATTTTTATAGGGAGTAATTACTATGATTATGCATTTCCTCTGGTTTGGGTCGTGAAACGTCAACTATAATCCATCAATGTGTGATTTTTAAAGACCTACCGATTTATTAACCCTTCATACCCTTTTCCTTATGGATCATATAGAATGCTGTAGGCTCTGCGGCAGCACGTCACTTTTTTTTTAAATATCACTAATCTTTCGGGGTGTGTTTTGCATACTTTCAATAAAGATCCCCAGTAAAGTGGATTGGATGAACAAAACAGGCTGAAATCCATTGTTTATTACACAGTCAAAGCAGTTTGGGGATTCTTTAATGACTTCTAAAGCATCTTTTTAAAGCAGAACATAATAAAAAATTCAAGTCAATTGATAGTACAATTTTAAAAATACCAGATTAAATATTGTGATTTCAAATATGTGGAAGCTGCGTAGACTCGTATATGAAATATGCATATTATTATTATGTGTAAACGCATTGTTATTGTTATACAGCTATTTTTAATGTGAGCCCATTTTAAAGCCTGTATTTTAATTGATAAATATCATCCATTGGTAACACGACTACCCGGTGTATGGTAATGGAGTCGGATGCATTGATTGTTATGACCGGTGTTTAGAGTGGTGCGTTCGAGGTCTGACAGGAAGCTCTTGAATCAGACTTGATGTAAGTGTCAGACATATATGAAATAGACGTGAGTACATATTAAATTATATCCGTGGCTAACGAGCTGCAGTGTGTCGTATCGTTATGGGAGATGTGTGATCTGTGATATGTCAAAGGGAGATTTAAACACTGTAATCACAGCTGAGTGTGATCGCATCAAAGAGCTTTACCTGAGCGTCGTATTAAAGAGTTTTACCTGAGCGTCGTATTAAAGAGTTTTACCTGAGCGTCGCATTAAAGAGTTTTACCTGAGCGTCGTATTAAAGAGTTTTACCTGAGCGTCGTATTAAAGAGTTTTACCTGAGCGTCGCATTAAAGAGTTTTACCTGAGCGTCGTATTAAAGAGCTTTACCTGAGCGTCGCATCAAAGAGTTTTACCTGAGCGTCAGACAAAGAGTTTTACCTGAGCGTATTAAAGAGTTTTACCTGAGCGTCAGACAAAGAGTTTTACCTGAGCGTCACATCAAAGAGTTTTACCTGAGCGTCGTATTAAAGAGTTTTACCTGAGCGTCGCATTAAAGAGTTTTACCTGAGCGTCGTATTAAAGAGTTTTACCTGAGCGTCGCATTAAAGAGTTTTACCTGAGCGTCGCATTAAAGAGCTTTACCTGAGCGTCGTGTTAAAGAGCTCGAGAGGGAACAATGCACACCACAGAAAAGTCATGGTTCTTAAATGGTCCTTTAAAAGGCTTTGCGGTTCTACGAAGAACCATCGCCTACTAAAGAACCATTTATTCGTTTGAGCCACCTTTATAGGTTCTTTGAGGAAATGGTTTGAACGGTTCTTTGTGGAACCAGAAATGGTGCGTTAAAGAATAATTTGTAAGGGTTCTTTGGGACACATTTATTGGTTCTTTGAAGAACTATTTAAGGAAATGGTTCTTTAAAGAACCCTGGTTTGAAAGGTCCCTTGTGGAACGAGAAATGGTTCCTTAAAGAACAATTTGTTCAGGGTTCTTTGAGACACTTTTATAGATTCTTTGAAGAACTCTTTAAATAAATTGTGATTTAATTAAAGAACCCTGGTTTGAAAGGTTCCTCGTGAACCCAGAAATGATGCCTTAAAGAACCATTGTTTAAGGTTCTCTGAGACACCTTTACAGGTTCTTTGAAGAACGCTTTAAAGAAATGGTTCCTTAATGAAAGAACCCTGGTTTGAACGGTTCCTCGTGGAACCAGAAATGATTCTTCTATGGCATCACTCTGAAGAACCTTTTTCGCTTTCAGATGGCCCCTTCATGTTTCTGTGTGTAACATGCAGTACCCTAACAATGTATGAAAAAAAAAGCATTCCTCTCAATCCCCCCCCTTACCCCCCCCCCCCCCCCCCCGCTGTGTCACGTCCCTACAGCGCCGTCACACACAAAGCATCTATTCGTGGCGGAGAGAACGGGTTGTTACACGGCCTCTCGCTCTCCTCGAGAGTGGCTGTGTGTCTGTTTAGCGACACACACACACACACACACACGAGCAGAGCCGTCGTGAAGTGTGTGTGTGTGTGTGTGTGTGCCATTCGGCTGCATCCATTAAAGTTCCGGCGATTTCGGCATCTTCCCGCGGGAGGTGTGCCGCGGTGCGGCGGTGCTCGTTTGAGCGTTGGAACGTAAAAAAAACAAACATCCGTAAATAAATACACAGGTGAGCATCGAGTGTAAACAGAATGAAACGATGCGCCGGCAACTCGGAGGAGGAAAGATCGAGAAGAAATGAACACAGGAGTTTCATTTCATGTGTGAACTTTGTAATTGCAGCAACGAATTGGTGAAAAAAACAACTAAAACTGGACTTAAACTTCAGTGCATATATATATATATATACTTATATATTTGTGTGTACATGTGTATATATATGTATGTGTATGTATATATTTATGTATATATGTGTATATATATATATGTGTGTATATATATATATGTTTGTATGTGTACATATATATATATGTATATATATATATACATATGTATGTGTACATATATATATGTATATATATGTACACATACATACATTATCACCGATAACTGATCCAGCCATTTGAGTCCGGCCCGATTATTAATGCACCGACCCAGAGTGCCTTTTGAATGCATTACTAAGTAAACAATATCGCACTTTTGACAAAGATAAAAGAAGAAAAAACAACGGAACCCGCCGGTTCCACACGTCCGCCGTGATGGACGACGGGAGCACTCGCACATTAGTTTCAGAAACACATTTGCCTTCAGCGTGTGGAGTTCTTAAAACACATAAGTTGAGATTAATATAGACCAAATGGCAAAAACAACACGGCATTATAACCTCTTCAAAGTCCAATCATTACTCACTCGGAGGAAACGCAACTCCTCGGGCGCCCCCCCCCCCCCCCCCTCGTCCTCCATCCCCGTCTTAATGTGCTCACTTATGGACGAACGCATTAGTGCACCGGGCAGACGGGGGCCCATCCATATTTGATGCGCCTGTCGTCTGCTCTGTTGGTGAATATTTACACACCGTCTCTCTCTCTCATTACTGTGGACGCTCACTCCTCCCCTCACCCCCCTCCCTCCCTCCCCTCCCCCGCCGGGAGATTGTTCCTCGGGGCCGTGACAGGAAGGCGGCCCATGGGGTCATTAGAGGAGCGGCGATGGGGTCTGGAGGTTGGCCACCAGCTGCCGGGCCCACACACTCTCAGCTGTTCCTGCAGGCCCCTCCCACAGCAGGGGCTCTCAAGGGTTCCGCCTACATTTCAGGCCAGAACCTTTAAAGGCTAATGGACTTGAGATACCATTGTGAACGTGAGCGGTTCTCCGTAAAAGGTAAACACTTTTTAGAGGTTACGTCGGCAATTTGTTACATTGAGAGAGAGAGAGACGTTGCCTTCAGACAAATATCCGTCTGCACACGCACACAGAAGAGTAATGGTTCTTAAATGGTTCTTTAAAAGGCTTTGTGGTTCTACGAAGAACCATCACCAACCATTTTTTTCATTTGAGGCACCATTATAGGTTCTTTGAAGAAGTATTTAAGGAAATGGTTCTTTAAAGAACCCTGGTTTGAACCGTTCTTTAAAGAACCAGAAATGGTGCCTTAAAGAACCATTTTTTAAGGTTCTTTGAGACACCTTTCATAGGTTCTTTAAAGAACTCTTTAAGGAAATGGTTCTTTTAAGAACCATTTCCTTAAAGAGTTCTTCAAATAACCCTGGTTTAAAAAAAGTTCTTTATGGAACCAAAAATGGGGCCTTAAAGAATATTTTTTGGAAGGTTCATTGAGACACCTTTATAGATTCTTTGAAGAACTATTTAAGGAAATCGTTCTTTAAAGAACCCTGGTTTGAAAGGTTCTTTAGGAAATCAAAAATGGTTCTTCTATGGCATCCCTCTGAAGAACCATTTTCGGTTCCAGATGGCACCTTCTTGGTTCCGTGTGCACGAGTCTGTGCGATTTCAAACAAAGGAAGACCAGAAAAAGGCGATTTTCAGATTGCGTCGGGTTGTTTTTTTAGACAGTCACGTCGTATCGTACCTCTGGTCACCTGACGACTGTCACCCGAACATACCGCCGTCTCGAGCTGCTAATGGGCTTGAGAGTCCAGTGGAAATGGTCAAGGATCTCCGTAAAGGTAAAGACCTTTTAGAGGTTATATCGGCAATTTACCGGCAAATGACTACGACCACCAGACAAGCCCAGTTATGTAATGCCTCTGCACGATGATGCTAACATGTGCATGTGGGTCAAAGCAGGGATACTGTGCGTAAATAAAGTAGCAATCAAATCTTTGTCAAAGCACAATAATGAAATTGTTACGATTTAGAGCAAACGTTTATGAGTCTTGAGTTTTTTAAGTGCTGCTTTGCAGCCGAGTTATAGTCGAGTCCATTCCATTTCACATAACTTTCTACGGTTTGAGATAATTAGATAACCCTTAAAATGTCTTTCGGTTTTATTAGTATTCAAATTATGGCGGCGTGTGTTATTAAATCCTTGTGTTATTGCTTGCTAACTCAATCTGACTGCATGAAAAGGCCAGTCTTCATACAGTTTAGATACTTCAAATCCAATTTAACAGATACGCGTTAATCTCATCCAACAATCTAAAAAGGCTGCTCCCGACAGGATATTACATTTTGCGTTAAACAAGTTTATTTTATGAGCTTTCTGGACTTTTGACTCCAAAAGAAAAGGATTTTTTTGGGATACAGGTTATAGTTGGAGTTTGACCATAAGAAGAAAAAAATCAATACACAAGAAGGTGTATACTGTATACTCGTTCATCACTGCGATGTCCTTCGGCACTTTTCTATTAGAACCTGTCAGGAGGGCCAGGCTCATTATTACATCACCATAATGGTGTAATCCTTGAACTCCATCAAAGCAATTGCTGCAATTTGTCACATTGAGAGAGAGAGAGATGTTGCCTTCGGACAAATATCCGTGCGCACGCAAGTCTCAAAAAGTAAGACGATGTGATTCCGACAAAAGAAAACCAGAAAAAAATCCGATTGTGTTGGGTGATAGGACTGCTTGACTTCTGAATTATTTTGTTAAAATGTGAACGTTATGAATTTCATCTGTTTCTTGGACTCTAAATCTTTCAGCCTCGGCATATCTCTGGTCATCGGATGACTGAAAGACTAAAATACGGCCGTCTCAAGCTGCTAAATGATGATGATGATGTGTATTTTTATTCAGTCAATCATACAGTACAATATTATTCTATATAATATACAAAACAGAAAGACTGAAAAGGTATAGGTAGAAGCAAAAATATGCTTATATATTCCAATCCTAAATTATTAACAAATAAATCGGAAAATGTATATAAAATAAAGAAAAATAGCGTATTTAATGTATATAATAAATATTTTACTATGTGCAGCCGCAAAATTCAGGATTCATACACATGTTGACCAATGGATTTCCAGGACTTTAAACCAAATTTCCATGACCAAACATGTCTGTGTATACACACGTATAACCTTAAATGACACAAATGAATGAGAGGCAATTTGATTAAAAGAATAAATATTTAAAATGGATGGAATAAAAACACATCCGTCAGAGGCACATAACATAAAAGCATGCAGAGTAAATTAAATATATAAATCAGTCAGAAAACAGGTAAACAACAACAAAAGACATGCATGCAGGTAGAGCGTCATGTTTGGATGTGCATTGTATGACACAGTGGTTCTCAAATGGGGGTACGTGTACCCCTGGGGGTACGTGAAGGCACTCCAGGGGACACGTCAGATTAAAAAAATATCAATTTTAAATGAGCCTCCATTAAAAAAATATTTTTTAAATAGTTATTAAATAAATATTCAATATAATATAAGTGTAAATTAGTATATATTCTATGTTAAATCAGAAACTGATGTCACAGATTTATAAATAACACTTTAAAAATAGTTATTAAATAAATATTCAATACAATATACGTGTAAATTGGAATATATTCTATATTCAATCAGACACTGATGTCACAGATTCATTAAAAAAACACTGTCAAAATAGTTATTAAATAAATATTCAATACAATATACGTGTAAATTTTAATATATTCTATATTCAATCAGACACTGATGTCACAGATTCATTAAAAAAACAATGTCATAATAGTTATTAAATAAATATTCAATACAATATAAGTGTTAATTGGTATATATTCTATATTAAATCAGACACTGATGTCACAGCACTGTGTATTACATATTCTTTTCAAACAAAAATGTGTTGCACGGATCAGGGGGAACTTATATTTCACACGAGATGAATCAGTGAAAAAAAAGATTGAGAGCCAGTGGTCGAACAAATCAGTTGATGTGGCTGCAGCAGCACGTCGGTCAATGATCCTCATGGACCAATAAAGAGTAAATGGAGGAAGCGTTCATTGTCACAAAGGGACCGATGTGCCCCCTTTAAACAAATCCACAGTGACAGGACGCCCTGAAGTGTGCAGAGGGAGAACCGGCGTTAGACACACTTAAATAACCCATTTTGATATTGCCCCCTGACACCAGGAACACTTTTGTGCTCTCAAAGAACACTAAATAATAAATACCGTCAGACATAGACGGATGCTAAGTCTCCACCCTGCCCCATCCAGAGGTGGCCGAAAATAAAATGCACACATCTCGATACAATTAATGCATTTCAACTGGCTTCGCTCCAAAAAAAGGAATGTCTTTTGAAAAGAATGTGAAATGTGAAGTAGAGGGTAAAACTGGTGCAGCGAACACTATGAAAATATTATCGTGTTAGGATTTTCATCGTGTATGAAATAATTTTTATTTATTTTTTTAACTGATTAGTTTGATTCTTCCATTTTTTATCACTGAATATAGATTTTTTTTTATAATACAAAATATATATTAATTAAAAACATTTTTTTATTTAAAATGCAAATTTTTTTAATGAATGTTTTGATGAATATTCCTAAAGCACTGAATAGTAATGACGTAAATAGGCTTAAAAAAACAATTCAAAACCCTTTGAAATATCTCTTTGAAAAAAAAAATTCCACAAATGGGCAACGGTGGGGGGGCAGTGGTTAGCTGGTCTGTCTTTCAATCAGAGGTTCGGTGGTTCGATCCCTGACTTGCTCCTAGTCGATGTGACCTTGAGCAAGACCCTTAACCCTGAATTGCTCCCCCTAAATGAAATGTAATGTAAAAGCTATTAGGATGTTTACTTTCTGATCTCTGAAATGCAAATACTTTATCCCTAGAAAAAAAGATAAAATCCAGTCCGCGGGACAATAGCGCTAAAAACATTTTCCAGACCGACAAGCCCCCCCCCCCACCCCACCCCACGCTTGGGCAGGTTGACGTAAATGAATCCGACAGCAGTGACGAGCCACACTGGAGGCGTGTGTTTTTTGGAGTTGTCATTATGCCGTCGAGAGGAGCGTTTGAAGGGTGTCCGGTTTTCCCGCCGTGCATCGCCCAAGAGCTCGAACTGCTCGACTAAGCGGCTCAAGCGTCGGCACAAACCAAATTCTTGTGTTGGTTCCTTAAACTCTGGTTAATGCTCACGAATTGAAAGCGACGTGATGCTCAAAATGTTTCCGGGAGTTCTCACGATATATTGCACGACACGCTTCAGACCTTTTTTAGTCTCTTCAACCCACCTAAGCAAACGGATCGTATCAGCACGGGCGTCAGATTATTCTCCCCTAAGTGACGGTGAAAAACCAAGTGAGACAAAAGTTTAAATTGCTTCTCTCAATACTTCGATACCGTGTTGGAGAGGAGGGACGGTGTTGGCTCGGATCGCTCGAGCGAGCCTCCGTTTTATAAGCGCGCCGCAGCACATTTACAGCATTAGTCACGTCGCTGCCTCCTGCACCTGCCCGACGGAGAAGCTGCAGAGAAGAATAGGACCGACACCATTTCTTCTTCTTCTCTCACCCTTCTGTCTCTCTCACTCGCTATGGCTCTCACCCTTTTTTTATTATAAGGTCAGTGGGGATGCAATCATAACAACATCCATTCAGAACCTTAAAAAAGAGAGAGTAAGTGAGTGCATGGTTGAAGGGGGAGCGGAGAGGTCGATAATGAGGAGGATCCAGGGAGTGTGTGTGTGTGCGTGGGTGTGTGGGTGTGTGTTGAAAGGTGGGAGGATTTTGATGGCTGTGCGTTTTCAGTGCATGTCGTAAAAACCTGTTGTTTACTCCGGTGATTCTATGATTAAAAAAAAAACATCAATAAGAACAATTCAAGAGAATTTCTTTTATTTTTGTTTCATTCGTGGGTCAACATTTCATATCACACACTGCATGCTCCCTGTGGTACACCACATTTCCTTCATCTTGTTACCTATGGACCGGTCACCATCGTTTGGGTCAGGCGTACACTGTCAGATCCTGTTTGTTGAAAGAAGAACATGGTATTCTCAATAATTAATGCTTTTTCAGGGTCTTCCACATTTGCAGTTCATTTGCAGTGATGATATAGTAGCTATGACTAAGTGTGAGAAAACTGAGTCTAAATAGAGCTCATAGTGGCACAGAAATAACACTGAATGTATGCAATTATATGAAATAATACTGAATGTATGTGATTATATTGAAGAAAGGCCATAGAATATAATAGTAGGTTAGATCACAGGCTGTGTTATGCACGTAGACCAGGTAAAGAGCACTGAATTCATGAATCAATGAAATAAAGTAAAGAGGACAGCATGTATTCAGCTATAAACAAGTGAATAACCTTGAATGTGCTGGCTGAGGAGAGCAAACGGAATCATTTAAATGTGTGATGCGAGTTGGAGGCGGAGAGTCGAGACGATGATCCATGAAAGAGGAAGAGGACATGCTCGGGAAGGGGGATGTAGGATGAAACGCGACACTACAGGTAAGAAAACAGTTTGAAGAGGAGCAGTAGAAGATTAAATATCCAATCGTGGAACTTGGAATTGGGGACAAAGAGAAAGAGAGCAGGACTTTCTCAAAGAAACAGGACTTGAGATTTGTGGGGAATCGACGGCTTTTCATCGCGAACCATTGAACGGCCCGTCGACTACGATGTGCTGTGAGGGGGGATGTATTTAAAGCCCAGTTTCATGAAACGTACTGTGTCAGACTTCAAAGCGTTATTATTGACCTCTCTGTAGGGCGATATAAATACATTTGAATTTCCGTATTACTTTTATTCAAATGTTTAAAACAAGTATAGAAAGAAAGCGTGCCAGGTTTTGGGGCAGGGATGTCTATGTGTACAGATTGTAAAGCACTCCGAGACAAATTTGTAATTTGTGAAATTGGGCTATACAAATAAACTGAATTGAATTGAATAACGTTAAAGTGACCCTTCGGCGTTTCCACAACGTGAACGAGAGCAGCCTGTTTAGAATACCCTCATCCACGAGGTCCCGTATCAACGCTTATATGAACCTGAACATAACCCTTTCCAATGGCAGTGTTATCAGCTTTGGCGAGCCACTCCCAGGCAAAGAAAATGGGATATTGTTGAAATACGATATCGGGACTACACATGGAAAATCAGAGAAAATATCAAGATCATGTTTCCAATGACATGGGATACGTATGGGAACCCTGCCTTCTTGTCATAGTTTGGCTTCTGTTGGAGGATTTCTAGAAAGCTGTGTTTGTCCTCCAGGTGTTCGAAGCTGAACTTCCATAGTAATATAGCAAGTGTTACTCCAAATAGTAGAAGTGAACACAATGTATAACTGTGATGGAATAGTAGATGACGAACGTTCTCATAGAAAGGGTACCTTTTGGCTTGGCTGGTACAGATGCTCCATTTTAGGCCTATTACCTCATCGTCTCCAATGTGAGTATTAATGCAAGTGCCGCACTCAGCAGGTTTACCGGCATCATGTACAAACGCATCAAACACTTCTGACAACCGGAGAGGGAGAGCAACAAACAATGGAGAGACGATGCCTGTTGAAGTTCAAACTCAGCGCTTTAGTTCTCCCGTTTGTACTTCGCTGACGAACAGAAAGATCCAGAAAACAAATCGAGCTCACTCAATTAAGTCTGTGCTTTCCGAGAATTGTTTCGTCGAAAAAAACATTTGCGCAATTGGACTTTCAAGAGTCAAGAAATTGGCAAAGGGGAAAGCTGCACACAATGAGTAACTGTGATGGAATAGTAGCTGACGAACATTCTCATAGAAAGGGTACCTTTTGGCTTGGCTGGTACAGATGCTCCATTTTAGGCCTATTACCTCATCGTCTCCAACGTGAGAATTAATGCAAGTGCCGCACTCAGCAGGTTTACCGGCATCATGTACAAACGCATCAAACACTTCTGACAACCGGAGAGGGAGAGCAACAGACAATGGAGAGACGATGCCTGTTGAAGTTGATTGCAATGAGTGGTTCAAACGCAGCGCTTTAGTTCCCCCCCTTTTGTATTTCGCTGATAAACAGAAATATCCAGAAAACAAATCGAGCTCACTTAATTCAGTCTTCGCTCTCGGAGAATTATCTCGTGAGAAACATTTGGACTTTTCAACAGTCAAACGAATTGGCAGAGAGAAAATCTGCTTGCGCAGCAAATGCCCGTGGCAGAAGAACAGAACGCGGAAAACAATAGACGGCAAAGTGGGCATATGATTAGGGATGAGAATTGATACGATTTTAACGATTCCGATGCCTTATCGATTCCTGCTTATCGATTCGATTCCTTATCGATTCTCTTATCGATTCTTATTGGGCAAGGGGTGAAAAAAAGAGCACAAATGGGTTTATTTACATTAATTTTCTTTTATATCATTTTCTATAATGCTGCACACACCATATACAGTATGTATACATACTCATTTACATTTTTTTAAATAACCAAAAACATTAATACATATTCCTCTTGAACTTAAAATAAAATTTAAATAATTTAAATAAAATGTATTCTGTTTAATTTAAACATGTTCCTAGAAATTACAGTGCTCCTTCCTTTTTTTAAAGGGTATTTGAACTGAGCTGCCAAAAATGAAACTAGCAGTGGCAAATACCAAGTGTGCAACCATCAATTGTATGGATCATCACCAATTCTTGTGCAGAAAAATAAGCATGTCTGCTTTCTCCGGGAACTCCAGCTGAACAACACAAGGGAGGTGTGGTCTGGCATGAAGCAGATAACTGGCTTCAAGGTGGGAGGGAGACAGCCAGGGGGCTCCCTGGAGAGGGCCAACGAGCTGAACTGTTCTTTCAATAGGTTCAGTTCACAGCCCTCTCCTGTCTCCTCCACACATCACACCTCCCAAACACCTCCCCCTCTGTCCCCCCTGCTGAGCTGCACATCCACCGAGCCCTCGATAACAATGGGCTCCTCCACCCTCCCCCCTCTCTCTGTGACGACTGACCAGGTGAGAAGACAGCTGGAGAAACTACACCAGCGCAGAGCTGAAGGTCCTGATGGTATCAGCCCCAGGGTCCTAAAGACCTGCGCCACCCAGCTGTCTGGTGTCCTGCAGCGCCTCTTCAACCTCAGCCTGAGGCTGGGGGAAGTCCCGGTGCTGTGGAAGACGTCGTGCCTGGTCCCTGTCCCAAAGAAGTCAACACCATCTGGCCTCAACGACTACCGACCGGTCGCCCTCACCTCCCATGTGATGAAGGTGCTGCAGAGGCTGGTCTTGGCCCACCTCCGGCCGCAGGTGAAATCGTCGTTGGACCCTCTGCAATTTGCTTACCAGCCTCATGTGGGAGTGGACGACGCCATCATCTACCTGCTGCAACGAGCTCTGTCGCACCTGGATGGAACCGGTGTCTCTGTGAGAGTCACTTTCTTTGACTTCTCCAGTGCATTGAACACCATCCAGCCACTGCTGCTGAGTGAGAAGCTGCGGGTGGTCGGTGTGGACGCGTCCACCATCTCCTGGATCACTGACTACCTCACAGGCAGACCACAGTTTGTCAGAATGGGGCGTGTGCTGTCTGGAACGGTGGTCAGTGATGTTGAGCCCCACAGGAACTGTTCTCTCTCCTTCCTCTTCACCCTGTACACCAGTGACTTCCAGTACAACACGGAGTCATGCCATCTGCAGAAGTACTCTGATGACTCTGCAGTGGTCGGGTGTATTAGGGATGGACGGGAGGAGGAGTACAGGGCAGTGGTGAGTGACTTTGTAAAGTGGGCGATGAGAACCACCTGCGGCTGAACGTGGCCAAGACCAGAGAGATGGTGGTGGACTTCAGGAGGAAGGCGACAGCTCCTACACCTCTGAGTGTCCTGGGAGTGGACGTGGACATGGTGGAGGAGTACAAGTACCTGGGCGTCTCCATCGACAGCCGACTGAACTGGAAGGCCAACATCAACGCTGTGTACAAGAAGGGGATGAGTCGACTCTTTTCCTGAGAAAGCTTCGATCCTTCAACGTGTGCAGCAAGATGCTGGAGTTATTCTACCAGTCGGTTGTGGCCAGTGTGCTGCACTTTGCCATTGTCTGCTGGAGGAGCAGCATCTGAGCCGGTGACACCAGCCGTCTTAACAAACTGGTTAGGAAGGCTGGCTCCATCATCGGCTGCCAGCTGGAGCTCCTGGAACAGGTGGTGGAGAGGAGGACGTTGAAGAAACTTGTGTCCATATTGGACAACCCGGACCACCCTCTCCACCACCTCCTACAGGGACAGAGGAGTACTTTCTCCAGACGTCTCCTCACGCTCCGCTGCCACAAGGACAGATACAGGAGAACATTCCTGCCGACGGCTATGAGGCTCTACAACAGTTCACCTCTTGCCAGATCACCCTAACCCTTCTTATATTTTGTGTTTTGGTTTTTTATTCTTGTGTGTTGCTGCTACTGGCTCGACAAATTTCCCCTTGGGGATTAATAAAGTATATATCTATCTATCTATCTATCTATACGCGATCTCTCAGGACTTATTGTGTTTCCAGCCGTGGAGAACACTCTCTCAGATGGGGTGGAGGATCCCTGAACACAAAGATATGAGGAGGTGTACAAGACGTGCTGTAGCCTGTGACCCAGATAGACGACCAGCCTCTGAACCGGTCTGACTCTGAACGTCATCAGCTAAATTGGATGGCAATGGAGATTATTTATATAGTGAAAGCTGGTTTACACAATGAACGCCTCCCCATTTGGACCGGCCCCCTGAACAATACCAGAGACGCGTTCCGATATATTATTTTGTTCACCTGGCCCGCTGCCGTTGAGATTGCAGTGAGACTTGGAGAAAATGTGGAGTGGTGCTCTTCGCAATAAAACATCTTTGATGGGACGTGTCGCGTCTCGGCCAATCAGCGTTCAGATATCCACAGCGTTTGGGAAGTTAGGTTAGCTTGAATGTTAGGCCGCTACATCTGCTGCTGTCACGCTGCACGGTGTAGCGATACTAACAAAGTACCGTACGTTAAACACCATGTGATTTAGCATATTTTTAGTCTCGATACTTCATTAAAAGAGCGATCAGAGCGCACGCAATGCCCCGTTAAATGCTGTCTGCGCGCGCAGCGCACAGCCGTAATGCTCGCACATAGGTGAGCACTCTCTCACCTCACACTGCACTTTTTGTCGTGTGAAATGGAGCCAAACTTAAGAACGCCTCTGCCTAGTTGCCATGTTTTCTGCAGTCTGAAGAAGAAACTAAAAAAGTGTGCGCATGCGCAACGCCACAGAGGACCGTTAGCAGAACCGTGAAAGAATTTGGCTGACGATCCCAAACAATCGGTTCACTGGGAACCGGTTCTAAAACAGAACCGGTTCTCGATGCCCATCCCTACATATGATTTACCGTTTGTCGACGGCTACGGTCACGCTAGCTCAAAGTTTCTCAAATCGTACCTCCACAAGAGCTCTGATGTGTTCTGGCAAGTGCGAACATCAATGTTGCTTTTCAACTGTGGACATGCGAGGAGGAATAGGATAGTATAACCCAAATTACAAATCAAAGTATTTCTGTGGTTGTGGCAAAAAAGGACGTCGCGGAAATGTCGAGGTCCTAGTTTAACTTTTTCTAATTTAGCATCTCAAGAAGGATTACATCACCCACAGAATGATCGTGTGCATTTGAAGGCCCAGTTGGAAGGTTTATTGGCTTCGAGAGTTGTTTTGCAGATTGCAAGAACAGGTACGGAATTATCTTTAGAATTTTAGAACAACTATTCGTCTCATTGTTCAGCTTTTCTACATGACTAAATGATTTGTTTTCGAAAGTTAAAAAAATTCAAACAATAAATTCAGAGCAGTAATTATGTCTAAAAAAATAGCTAAATATTATAGAGCTTTAAAAACTAAATAGTATCTGAAATGTGAATAAAATAAATAAAACCTGAATGAAGTTTATATAGAATCAGGAATCATCATTGCTCCTCTCCTCTGTCCTCCTGTCCTTTTTGACCTCCTGGATGCTTTGTCTCCCAAGTTTACCAAAAAAAATACCGTTGCCAATTAAATTTGGTGTCACTTTGGTTTACAAGTTCACAGATGTGTTAATGAAGTCTTTGCTATTTTTCTCGCAAATAATTTATTGCACGTACAGTACAAGCGTAGTTTCTGTCGACTTGAGGATCCTTCACTTCACCTGGTCCACTGCAGCACATTGGCTTTGTGTGTGTGTGTGTGTGTGTGTGTGTGTTTGTAGATGTGCTGCGGCGAGATAATAAATGATATCCAAACAATAAAAAGGTACCAATAATAATTAGGGTTTATCAATAATCCAGTAATTTCGCACTGAAGCCCGTTTTAACAGCGGGTTTCGGAACACATCCCAAACTAGATTTGGATTATGCTTCAGAAGTTGTGTAAGAATCTGTAAACAGATTTTTTGTCAGTTTTTATCTGTTTTTTTACTTCTCAAAACGCTTTTTTTATTTTTAGATTTTCTATTCATCGTAGAAGAATGTGAGAACAATTTTTTTTCCTCAAGGACTTAAGTTAACAAACGGCGAGCATGAAGTCAAATATTGATACCTTTCAGCATTTCAATCAGGAGAGACGGGTATTTAGAGTTGAACAATCATTTATTACAATAGAATATTGCAATAGTGCAAAGTCTTTTTTGGCGATTGGACTCCATCCTGAAGTAGGATAAACCAGGGGTAGAGATGCTGATATCTGCGCAGGCAGAATCCCCCCATGGAGTCCAGACACTGGTGATGGTGTCGAAGAAGAGTTGCCACAACTCCAACTGGAGGAGCCAGGGGTGGCGGAGGGTCAAACTGACGCGAGCTGAAACGACAACTGACAGCAGAGAACACAACTTTAAAGTGTTACCAACGACTCTGTGATAGGCTTATCCAACTGGGCTGGCTCTAAATGGTTGGTTCATTCATCGGGCCCGCCCCCAATCAGCTAATGGAGTAATCGCTGCAAGACTTGTGAATGAACCAGCTGTACCCAATGTCTTCCTGTCTGAATTTTCGCTAAGCTACATTTATACAATGACACAAAGCAACAGTGAACCGGCTGCAGGGCTAAACCCTGATATTAGCCGAACACTAAGGACCTGCTGCAAGAACAGATAAAACACTTAGGGAAAGAATAGCGAAACACCTCCTTTGCCGTCTGTCTTCAGTTCCCATAGTGACGTGCAAGAGCACTTAACCTGCCGGCAGGGTGCTCGGCGGGGTTTCCACCCGAACACCGGGCCCTGTCACGAGAGGGAGGTCCAAGGGGACTCCAAACAAAAGGCCGTGAGCACGCGAGGCCGGCCGCGCAATCTGTCCACGTCTGCACTTACGCGAGAAGACAACGGCAACTTTGACAGCCACGGAGAGGTTTCTGTTCCTGGAGAGTGGCGAGCTACACGACAGCCATGTGCCGAAGGGTTGGAAAACACGTCTGACCACGACACCGGCACATTCCTGATCTCACAGCACGGAAACGCTCACACTATTGAGTGGGTGGTTGAGTGATGATGAAAAAAAAAAAGGGTAGAAGTCAGTGCCTCTGGAGGTAGATTAAGACTTATTCTTTTGTCCCTTGTAAATGTGCTAGAGGAATATTCGGGGAGGCAATCGGGGGCCAGAGAAAAAATATAGAATTTCCTATTTTTTATTTTATTTTTATAAAATCTCAGAGGCATTGCGTGCCTGAGGTGATGATACTCGCAGTGAGACTGCCCTAGAAAGTCTTTAATCTCAATATGCATAGACTTAATATCATGGAAAGCAGATGATTATCCCTATTTTTATATTTCTGCTTTTCTATACAGAGTTGAGGTGTATTTTAATTGTAGTCGAGGTTCAGTGTATTTTCACATTTATTTGGATACAAAAGGAAAAAGAACGCAGTGGAGAAGGAATGCCCGATGTCTTCGATTACACATTAGACGGTACTAATCCGGAACTGAACTGACCTTTTATTTTCCAGTGTAATAAAAAAAGAATCTGCAAAGACTTCTTCGCACTGTAAGGAAATAAATCAACGTAACAACAAAAGGCCAAAAGCGGCAGTATTTCTGAGAGAAGGGCAGAGACGGGCAAATCGAATACCCCCCTCCACAACCCACCTCCACCCTCCTCCTCCAGCCCCCCACCTCCTCCTGCCAAGGCTGCCGGAGCAGGAGACTCTGGGGAGGCTCGACGAGGACACTCAATCGCCGAGGCCGGCAACTGACAATGAGGATCGTGTCCGGCAGGTGAAAGTAGAAATTAGAACAAAGGAGAGAGGAAGACGGAGCGCAGCGGGCTGTCGGGGATTCGCCCGTGAACCGGGTTTGTAAAGACGGCAACGCTGCCTCCCGAAATTACAGCTTCCGTGTGATCCAACGTACAGTGAAGGTTATTGATAGAGTTCCTGTTACGGGGAAGTGCATCAGCAACAACCTCTCTCTCTCTCAAACTCACACATATTCTGCAACTGCGTTTTCAATCCAAATCTTCCAGCGTGTGTGAAATGATTACACGCGTCTACGTTGGAAGGGTATCAAATGGGCCACGGAGATGACGCGGATGATTCAGGATAACGACGAATACACTCAAATGATTTAGTTTTGATTGTTGCAGCATGAAAGACTCTCTCTCTCTATGTATACAGGACTGTCTCAGAAAATTAGAATATTGTGATAAAGTTCTTTATTTTCTGTAATGCAATTAAAAAAACAAAAATGTCATGCATTCTGGATTCATTACAAATCAACTGAAATATTGCAAGCCTTTTATTCTTTTAATATTGCTGATTATGGCTTACAGCTTAAGAAAACTCTAAAATCCTATCTCATAAAATTTTAATATTTCCTCAGACCAAGTAAAAAAAAAGATTTATAACAGCTGAGTGTTTGTCAAGGCTCAGGAAACCCTTGCAGGTGTTTCGAGTTAATTAGACAATTCAAGTGATTTGTTTAATACCCTACTAGTATACTTTTTCATGATATTCTAATATTTAGAGATAGGATATTTGAGTTTTCTTAAGCTGTAAGCCATAATCAGCAATAAATCAGAATAA
The DNA here is from genome assembly GCF_029220125.1 of Pseudoliparis swirei. Lineage (NCBI taxonomy): Eukaryota > Metazoa > Chordata > Actinopteri > Perciformes > Liparidae > Pseudoliparis > Pseudoliparis swirei. The sequence continues at coordinate 3,746,126 of NC_079403.1, forward strand.
AAGGCTTGCAATATTTCAGTTGATTTGTAATGAATCCAGAATGCATGACATTTTTTTTTATTTATTGCATTACAGAAAATAAAGAACTTCATCACAATATTCTAATTTTCTGAGACAGTCCTGTATATATATATATCGTCTCCATCGACACATCCCTGGTACGCCTCCCCCCCCTCCCTCTCCCCTTTTCCTCTTGAGCTATGACAGCTATGACAGCCAGTATTTAATTATGTTCCACACAAGGGTTGAGTAAAATAGCTTATTAAGAGGCGAGATCTGACTATTGTACATGTATGATGCAAAGTGCTGCAATAATACATCTGATTTGTGAAGGGGTTTTCTACGGCTTTGAAAAACATCACAGAATCAGCCTTTTTTCCACCCCCCTTCGCTCGCTCATTGTGCACCTTGTCACACTTTCAATAGATTTATGTTCCTTCTTAAAAAACATAATTTCTAAAAAATGTGTCGGAGCATGAGGGACAACAAGCCAAAAGGTTATAAATTAGCTCTAAGACTACGAACACCTTCGATTTTTCAAGGGGTTGGTCATTTGTAAATACCTATTATCACATTATATATATATGTGTATATATATATATATATATATATTTATATGCATGTTTATATCTATATGTGTATATATATGTGTGTATATATATGGATGTTTATATATATATATATATATATATATATACATATATATAGGTTATATTTTGTATCATGTTAATTTAAATTTTAAAAACTGCTGATTTGGCGTGAATATAATCGCATGAATCAAAGGCCGGTTGGTTTTCTGTATATTATTATGATGTAACAACAGTATGTTTTTTTGTACATTCATACAATACAGGATTCATGGGGGCATTGGGACTGGGGGAGGTGTCATGATTGCTCTATTACCTTCAAGGACGGGCAGAGTGTCTTTGACCCAAGAGAGTCTAGAGGAAAATCCCCAACACTCACAGTTCTGTTGATGTCCTCGAGAAAATGTATGGAATTAAATGCAGAGGCATGGAAACGCAATGCAAGGGCCATGCTTTGTGATCTAAATGGATATAATTGATCCCCCCCCCCCCCCACACAGACACACACACATTATCTGAAAGGTAGCACAATCGGTTAGGACGCTGCGCCTCGAGGAGATGACACTCTTGGCCGAGCAACAGACAAAAAGGAGAGAGGAGGAGGTCAGCGGGGTCGTAACCAATGTTCCCTCTAATTCTTCATGTGTCTGGGCATACACACAAGCTCCCTGAGCACACTGAGGACCACTGTGAGCAACATCAGATGTGCACGCTGTGGCCACACACCAGTATCACACCTGTTCAAAACCTTGGATCATAGCAAGTTACATGGCTTATGAAAAGAATCAACTTACAGCAGCAATTTTCATTAGTTTACTTTTAATATAAGCGATTTGGCCCACTTAAGATGAAAAAGACAAACATCTTGTTGTTCATGAGATGTATAGTATGTTATATATGCGAGAGTCCTGCTTTGGCCATGGGAAGAGTCCTGCTTTGACCTGGCTGTGGTCCAGTTGTGGCCTGGCTGAGGGTCCTGTTCTGGAACAAATGAGACATATACACCTTTCAGACATAACATTTGTTCAGATTAAAACATTCACATTTTGCTCAATGACATGTGCTGTAGCTTGTGATACAGTGTAAATTCCTGTAACTCTTTGTCTGTAAAATATCTAATTACAGTTTTTTTTATTAGCATTTCTACTACACATAAATGATCTAGTAGTAACAGCATTTAATGATTAATATCCATAAATGAAAAATCTTAATAAATGTCACTAGTATATGCACACATTTTGACTTCAATGTTACCTTATTTTTCACGTCTGTCCTTCTCACTTCTCCAACGGTTGTACACGTTGTCCAGGTTGATGCTTCGTCTGCTTCTTGCTTTGACTTTATGCGCATCAGCTGGTCCAAATGTGCCACTTCAAGTACTCGCATACTTTGCCATGTGATTGTGGATTTGTTGAACTGACAGCATTGATGCATTCATTTTGATGGCAAGTAAAATATTGTCAATGAGAACTTTAACTTGCTTGAGGTCAGATTTTGTTTTGCGTGACAGCTCGTTCCTTTTCTCTCTGTCGTTTGCGCTTTCCCGCAATAATGAACCAACCCCTGTCCCACCTTGAGTCTTCGTACAATTCCAACAGCTTTCAAATGACTTTTCTGCCGAATGTGACGCTTGAGGTAGTCCAACTCCCATTCAGTCCACAACGTTACCGCTGAAGCCTCATTTACTCCTTTGGCTTCGCTGCATGTTTTGCAGAGTAGACCTTTCTCACTCGAAAAAGACAAAATCTCACCCAGTTTCACCGCTTGTTCTTCTATTTGCACATCCTCCGACAGCCATTCCATCCTAAAAGAACCGCATTTCTTTTTTACTTTGGCTTGGTGAGTGGACGTGTCGCCGGCGCTGCCCGTTCGTTCCGCCATGTTAAGGGGTTGCATCTCATAACTCCGCCGTATTGTTGTTGGCTAGCTAACCTGCATGGTGCGTATGGGCAGGGCACTATCAATGCTCTGATTGGCTGCGTAGCGTAAGTAAACCGTATCGTATCATTGGCTGGACACCTGTCACTCACTGTGTTACATTGAAAAATGGTACAAAAAACACATTTTTGGTTTAATTAATTAGATTAGGTCTAATATTAGATATTAATGAATACTTTTATGGTGAATTTTATTTTATACGCTGCATAGATTTTCTTGTGCGCTGAGAATGTGCAAGCAGTGTGCGATTGCACAGGCGCGCAGCTTAGAGGGAACATTGGTCGTAACCGAGCAACCGAGTCTGATTCATCAACTTTTACAGTTCAAATAAAACGGAGTGCAGCCTGCCGGCTTGATTATCGGATAGAGAAGATTACATTTTCTCTGATGTGAACCGCTGTGTGTGTGGGTGTGGTTTCTTTTTTATTTTAGTTTTTTAAGATAATGAGCTACCAGAATTATAGTGTACTCTGTCACGGTTCGCAATATTTTTTATTTACGACGGAGCCTAGGGGTCTGAGAGGCTTTTTTGTAGAGCAGGTCAATTCTGACGTGTGGACCAAATCTCAAGTCAATAGCGCAGTGGAGGTCCGTATTTGGTCTGTTTTTTTCCCAAAACTTTTTCAACCCGTCTTCATCGGAAAAAGATACATTCTGAATTCAGAATATCCAAACGGATAATACAGTGTACATGACCCATATATACAATATTAGTGCGCATCTAAACATAGTCACTAATGTATATCTTCATAAGCTTTCTACCTATTTATTCAGAAGTATGTTTACAGGTCATGGAGGTAAACATCTTGAGACAGAAGCTTGACATGAGACATTACAAAAGCGCAGCACATATCTTGGTGATATATTGGTTCATATGTTGTTTGTTTTTTGAATGGACATTAACTGAGCATACCGACTCCGTAAAAGACCATTCATACATGAGCTAAAAGGCCCTAGAGGCATTTAGGGGCAATAAACGTGACTAAAAGGTATGAAGACAAATGCAGTCATGCACACACACACACACACACACACACACACAGAGAGAAACCACACTCAACCCCGCTATACGTGTCGTCTTTTCTTTTAGTTAAGTGGTATTTGTGCCTTTGGTTTTATGAGCGTCAACTTGAAGACTGAAGAGCTCTAGAAGGCTTGAAGGTTGAGGAGGAGGAGAGGATCCTTAGCACCTGCTCAGGGTAACGTATTAAAGCTCTGCACTCCGGCTCGTATTAGTGTCTCCACAGCGAGCACAGTGGGGACCTCAGAATCACCGTCCTTGTCCAGTGAAGGTCATGGAGCGGAGAGCATTTCTGCTCCAAAAGGCGGGCTTACGTGAATAGATGAATCGCAAATGATTCGAGCCGAGACGGCGAGATTTTCCTCCCATAGGTGAACTTTTTTCGTCGAGAAATAATAATAAACGTACAGTCGCAGGTAAAGTCGGGGATGTGACTTTTACAAAAACAAAGATCTGAAGAAGACCGTGAACATACACAAGTTATGCATTCAGTTCTGCATAAATCTACGAGTGAGTTTCGATGTTTACAGTCTGAGGGAGCCCAAAAAGTATTGAAGGAAGTTCACTGAGCCGATATGTTTCGGTGTTATTTTCTGCAAGCTCTACAGTAATATAATGTGAAAACATTACAATTCATTCCAACATATTTACATACATCAGGCACATTATCATTAACAATTCAATTCAATTCAATTCAGTTTATTTGTATAGCCCAATTTCACAAATTACAAATTTGTCTCGGAGTGCTTTACAATCTGTACACATAGACATCCCTGCCCCAAAACCTCACATCGGACCAGGAAAAACTCCCAAATAACCCTTCAGGGGGAAAAAAAGGGAAGAAACCTGGAGGAGAGCAACAGAGGAGGATCCCTCTCCAGGATGGACAGATGCAATAGATGTAATGTGTACAGAAGGACAGATTTAGAGTTAAAATACATTCAATGAATATGACAGAGTGTATGAATAGTTCATAGTAGGCATATTCCACGATGGAGACCTCCACGATCCATCAGGCAGATGGCGGTGGGGAGGAGGAGTGGGCGGAGTCTCAACAGTGGGCGGAGTCTCAACAGAACAGTGGCGTAGTCATGAGCAGGAATTCCACGACCCAGACGATCCATCAGGCAGATAGGATCTATGCCATCTCATAGGGTCCGATGACCCCATGAGACGTGAAGTCAAAAGGACTCCGGGGAGAAAGCAGAGTTAGTAAGGTGTGATTGAGAGATGAAAATTCATCCTTAAGGAGAGAAAAAAGAGGAGATAGGTACTCAGTGCATCCTAAAACGTCCCCGCGGAGCTATAAGCCTATAGCAGCATATCAAGGGCTGGACCAGGTGAACCTGATTCAGCCCTAACTATAAGCTCTGTCAAAGAGGAAGGTCTTAAGTCTACTCTTAAACGAGGTGACTGTGTCTGCCTCCCGGACTGAAATTGGAAGCTGGTTCCATAAAAGAGGAGCTTGATAACTAAAGGCTCTGGCTCCCATTCTACTTTTTAAGACTCTAGGAACTACAAGTAGTCCCGCATTTAGTGAGCGTAGCTCTCTAGTGGGGCAATATGGTACTACAAGCTCCTTAAGATATGATGGAGCATCACCAATCAAGACTTTGTAGGTTAAGAGAAGAATTTTAAAAGTGATTCTTGATTTTACTGGGAGCCAGTGCAGAGCAGCTAGTGCAGGAGTGATGTGAACGTCCTCTGTCAAGCTCTCCTAGTGTCATTATCCTTTTATGGGAATAGTCCATTTGAGAAACTGGAATTCAAAAGCTCCATTTTATCGACTCAATGCTTGTTAGTTATTTGCCAGTTACACCACTACTGTATTGTAGTAAATGTAATTACTTACATGTGTCCTTGTTGCTGTGAGCACTGCATCCTCCTTTATGATACAACCTTTTTATATTTATTTTTCCATTCAAACTCAACATCGGTGGTTTAAGAGTGACCGTGAAAGAGGCTCACGGAGAAAGCACGCGGCACTAAATCTAGTAAACATCATGTTAAAAAAACAAACACAACAACCTCCCATTGTATTACATTTGTGTAGAAGAGATACTCTCAATATATGTGTGTGTTAATGTACTCCCTATGACCCTAACTCATTTGACAAGAGAGCAAATTAACTTTGCACGAGGGGGTTACGCTAATTGAAGTCCGAGCAACTCCGCGTAAGTCGTACCGGTCGTGGAAAGAAAAAACAACAACAACATGAACAACAGCATGCGTACTCGAGCTCAGGAGTACCACGAGCCGCTAACTTGTCACCTTTAATAATTGCAGCGCGGATGCATGGAGAACCGACACACCAGCGGTCCCCGATCCCAGCAGCTCGTTATTAGAAAGAAGCCCAGCGGAGCTCGTTAGCGGACGAGGGGAGACGCGGTAAATAAGGTTAATTGGCCGATGTGTCAGACCCAGGAAGATGCTCACGCTGACACGAAACTAACCGTAACACGAATTCTCCCTTTGTGCCCCCCCCCCCCCCAACCACCCTCCCGCGTGGCGCTCACCCTCCCTTGTTTGTCCTGCATTAGTGTCGGTGGGTGTGATTGAACGGTCGCGGTGGAGATTGTAGTCAAGGCGCGCTGTGCTGGAAAAAACGCCGGTGACGATACAGAGATGGACGTGAGAGTTTAAAGCCTTTTTTTCCTGAGTGTGTGTGTGTGGCTGGTGAAATAACAGTGTGTCCCATCCACTGAAGTAACCGTGATGTGGAATAAATTAAAATATATTTTCGCTTCTTGGGTGGTTAGCATTATTTTTTGTATGCACTCATCGTGAATCATATCAATGTACAACAGAAAGACTGTAGATGTGATGAGAGATAAGTAATATGTGAGCCCTTCTACCGCCATTTGAAAGAAGTACTGGAGCCCCGGTGCTAGAAGTACTAGAGCCTCGGTGTTAGAAGTACTGTAGCCACGGTGTTAGAAGTACTAGAGCCTCGGTGTTAGAAGTACTGTAGCCACGGTGTTAGAAGTACTAGAGCCTCGGTGTTAGAAGTACTGTAGCCACGGTGTTAGAAGTACTAGAGCCTCGGTGTTAGAAGTACTGTAGCCACGGTGTTAGAAGTACTAGAGCCTCGGTGTTAGAAGTACTGTAGCCACGGTGTTAGAAGTACTAGAGCCTCGGTGTTAGAAGTACTGTAGCCACGGTGTTAGAAGTACTAGACCCTCGGTGTTAGAAGTACTGTAGCCTCGGTGTTAGAAGTACTGTAGCCACGGTGTTAGAAGTACTAGAGCCTCGGTGTTAGAAGTACTGTAGCCACGGTGTTAGAAGTACTAGAGCCTCGGTGTTAGAAGTACTGTAGCCACGGTGTTAGAAGTACTGTAGCCTCGGTGTTAGAAGTACTGTAGCCACAGTGTTAGAAGTACTGTAGCCCCGGTGTTAGAAGTACTGTAGCCACAGTGTTAGAAGTACTGTAGCCACGGTGTTAAAAGTACTGTAGCCACAGTGTTAGACGTACTAGAGCCTCGGTGTTAGAAGTACTGTAGCCACAGTGTTAGAAGTACTGTAGCCTCGGTGTTAGAAGTACTGTAGCCACAGTGTTAGAAGTACTAGAGCCTCGGTGTTAGAAGTACTGTAGCCACGGTGTTAGAAGTACTAGAGCCTCGGTGTTAGAAGTACTGTAGCCACGGTGTTAGAAGTACTAGAGTCTCGGTGTTAGAAGTACTGTAGCCACGGTGTTAGAAGTACTAGAGCCACGGTGTTAGAAGTACTGTAGCCACAGTGTTAGAAGTACTGTAGCCACAGTGTTAGAAGTACTAGAGCCTCGGTGTTAGAAGTACTAGAGCCTCGGTGTTAGAAGTACTGTAGCTACGGTGTTAGAAGTACTGTAGCCACAGTGTTAGAAGTACTAGAGCCTCGGTGTTAGAAGTACTGTAGCCACAGTGTTAGAAGTACTAGAGCCTCGGTGTTAGAAGTACTGTAGCCACGGTGTTAAAAGTACTGTAGCCACGGTGTTAGAAGTACTAGAGCCTCGGTGTTAGAAGTACTGTAGCCACGGTGTTAAAAGTACTGTAGCCACGGTGTTAGAAGTACTGTAGCCTCGGTGTTAGAAGTACTGTAGCCACGGTGTTAGAAGTACTGTAGCCTCGGTGTTAGAAGTACTGTAGCCACGGTGTTAGAAGTACTGTAGCCACGGTGTTAGAAGTACTGTAGCCATGGTGTTAGAAGTACTAGAGCCTCAGTGTTAGAAGTACTGTAGCCCCGGTGTTAAAAGTACTGTAGCCTCGGTGTTGAAATTACTGAAGCCTCAGTGTTAATGAGACTGATGTGACATGTAGCTCTGAATGAGAGGACAGGATAGCACTGGTCTTTACGGTTTTACATCCATTTACATCATTCCTTTTTTCTCTCCCTGCACTCTTCATTTCTTTTCTCAATCACTACGTTGCAAGTGCGACATTGTAAAGGCTAATGACGACTTTTGTTTTCATTGTCTTTATTTTTTCTTTTCTCCGTGGCTCCTGTCGATGACAAAAGACGGTTAATTAAAAGGTCTCGTCTTGTGGGAAATGTGTCCGTGGTCGCGTTTGCTAAAACCAACCCTGCAAGGTGGAGGAGAAAAAAGGAATTCTAAAAGGATGCCGCGGCTCGTATGTCTTGATTAGCCGGAAACTGCTCCAACAAGACGGTGATTGCACAGAATTCAAAGGAAACCGCCGAGAAAATTGTCTCTATGCAGATAGAAAGAGGAAAAGAAATCACTTGAGATGATCTTCTCTTAAACTGAACATGAAGTACCTCGTGTACATTTGTGGGATATTTTAACAGGAGAAATATATATATACACAGATAAAGAGGAAATCTGATTTCCAGTCTCAATGATTTAAACAACGTAGCTGGAAGGTGTAGGTGGAGCTAAACCAAAAGTATCAGAGCATGAACTGAATATGGATGGTTTGGCCTTTTTGGCCTTTCACACCTGCTGCTGTCTGTAATCTATTGACAGGACATCGACTCAGTTTCATATCCTTTTTTAAAATGTATTATTCACGTAAAGGGCAATTTTACAAGTTAAAATGTGGTTTTGTTAAGGCACTAATAGAATTTAGCTGTCAATGGTTTTATCATTTAGATATTAAAATTAAATATATTACAGGGAACTCTCTTTTATCAGATAAGCGCTGTACAACTAACTAAGGCCTCGTTATAATAGTCAAATTGTGACATTCACAAATATATGCTTACAAATCATACATTGGAATAAATAAATATACATATTTATATAAATATATATATATAAATATATATACATAAGTATGTGAATAAAAACAATATATATATATATATATAAATATATACATAATATATATATATGTATGTATATATATATGTATATATATATAAGCCACTAGAAACTATTCCATATACATATTATTCACAAAGAAAGCCAAAGTATATACTTCATGTCATTTAAAGATAACGAAAAACTAAACCATTCACGAGAATAGAAACCATTTGCAAATGTTCTTGATTCTTGTAGAATTATTAAAACAGGTATTGGTACTCATTTCACTTTCTTTGGGGTTTGGAGTGGACCTTTTTCCCATTAGCTGATCTGCCTTTGATGTTAATTTATACTGCCAGATTCTCCCTGTCTCCACTGAGCCAAAGTAATGGATTTTGAACCGGCGATCAAAGCACCCTCAAGACTTCCTTCTCTTCGCCTTCCAGCGTGTAATCCTTCTTCTTTTAAGCAGTCCATGTTCAACAAACCACTTGGTTTGAATTTATAAACTCCGTGCTTTGGCTACAACCTCCAGAACCATGAAATATCATTCCTCTATAAAGTGTCAGTTGGCTTCATGTACATATAATAATTTTTAAAAATAAAACTGACTTGTAGTGTTGTAGAAAATGTAAACAAGTCCTATATTGGTAAGAAGCCGTCTTTCCAGTTCAGTGGACACCTTCATCAGATGTCTCATAGTGATCCACGAGCAGATACTTTGACCCCCCCCCCCCCCCCAATGTCCTCGAGATGGTGACCCCGAAGTAGTGAATCCCTGATGGAAACATGACGGCTTCAGCTATTTAGCTAATTGATGCCATCCAAGCACATCCCGTCACCTCAAAGGGGACCTTGATGTTTTAATACTCCCACATTAGGTTGTGTAAAAATAATGAACCAAGCTAAATCCTCTTTTTTAATCAAGCGAGTGACTCCCCTAATACACACTGGTACTGAGAAGTGGCTGTTTTTGTGTGTTTGTGTGTAACCTTGGGTGCTGATTTTATTCATGCACCCGTCTCGCCGATAAATCCCAGGTTAGAGGCAAAAGGCATGATCAAAAGACTAAACTGTCACCTAATGGGAGAGGAGGACTTTATGAGTGTTGGGAACAAAGGGATGTAAAATAGCCTCCCCGATTAATCTCCAGTGGATCGAGCGGCATTCATCAATACGGCTCTGAGGAGGCTCCAAGGCAAGAGCTGCAAGACTGATAATAAACCATTAGTTTGAATGTTTGGCCTCAAGCGTTTCAACAGGAAAATAACAGAACTAGATATTCATCTTTTTTTCAGATTATTTGAGCAAAAGTAAGGAATGTAGACAAATTGCCAGGACGCCACGGGGGCATGGAGGCATACGCTCGTGTTTCATGCCCTCAGGGTGCCGATACTCGAAACTCCACATTTTTTATGTAGAAAACACTATTTGGGGTTTTTAGTACAAGCATCTTTTGAGGTGCTCCCATATGAAATGGATGTTGTCAGACTGGGGTGAAAGGGTTATGATCCAGAATACTACGATGAAACTGCTTCGGATAGTCATTTGGACTTGCAAATGTAATTCAACTGAACAAACGGTCAGTTGTGTAAACCTTTTGATTTAGTTTGGTTAGTTAAGTTTATTTTGGATTTGTTAATCAATTGATTTTAAGAAAGTTTAACAATTCATTGAATTCAACAAAAAATTCTACAATAACCTTTAATACATGGCAGTTCTAAAGAGAAACAACGAATTCATTGGCGCATTTTCTATTTTTAAACAATTATCAATTTTTAAAACAGTTTCTTAAACCATGCACTTCAAATGTGCATAACACACAATTAAATGACAACTTATGGGCATGTACTCGTCAGTTGTGTAACTAACGTTGAATTTACATCAACAGCAATTTTAACACTCAAGTGTGATGAGTCATCAGAGAACAACCTTACTTTGGAGTTTCACAGGAGTCTGATCATGAAGTCATAAAAAAAGAGAACTTATAATGTGCAAAACACACAATTAAATGACAAACTATGGACCTGCACTGTTCAATGTTGTGTAACTGATGTTGAAGTTATACATAAACAGTCACTTGAGTCGTCAGAGAACAATCCAACATGGATTTTCGCAGGAGTCTGTTTCTCAAACCATGCACAAGTGAGGAACACTGTCCCCCCACCTATGTTCATCAGGACCTTCTGAATAACTTCCAAGGTGTATTTGAGTTCCTACTGATAGTCTATGTTAGGGACAGGAAGCATGGCAACGGCCTCTTGGAAGGTCCTTCAGATCAGACCGGATGACTGCTTCCTCAAGGACCGCTGACACGTCGGTAATGTCTTCTTCTTCTTTCACCATCACAATGCCAACGTTCATCCCGTCAGTCCGTATGTCCTCTGTCTGTGGCCTACACAAGAGTTCAAAGGAATCACAATAGCATTTATCATCCTTTCAGTTAGTTCTAGCAGTTTGTATGATGGCATCTACAAGAGGAGCATGGAAGTCTAGGATTTTATCTTCCATTTAAATTAGAAACTGCTCACATTCAACACCACAGGCCATATTTTAACTAAGACTGGGTTACCACTTTACATTTATGACCACCTTTTATCACCTACTTAAGTGCCATAGATAGTTTATGGAATGGCAACTAAGTGAGCTCCATCTGCTGATTAAGACCAAACCTGGTGTTATACGCATCAATCTTACTAAAGCTGGACGGGTCGTTTAAGCGTAACCATTTTGTAAAGGAATGAGTGCAATTTTACGTCTGGAAGTTAACTGTTGACTAGGTCGTTGGGTTGATATTACTTTACAGGACTAACAGGCCATTTTAAATGAAGATTCAAGATGTTTTATTGACTGATGCAACAACACAATGTAATAAACAATGCTTACCTCTAAAGTCTTGAGAAGACACGAAAGATCCTCTAAGTCTAAGATAATGAGGAAGGCCCAGCAGAAGAACTGACCTCTTCTTGTGTTGAGCTCTGATTAAAAAAGAACAACTAATACCAGTTACTAATCCCAGTTATTGTATATGGTGCACCATCTGCTTGCAAATGGTGAAAAAATCAGTTTGTTTCAATGCGTAATCACATCAATAACCAGAATTGGACCAGTCTTTTAATATGATCAGCGTTAAATATTAGTCAGGCTTATCAGCATGAGCAAGCAGAAAATGTGATCCAACCTTCCATGACTGATTCGGGGAAGGTAAAATACTAAATGTCCAATTTAGAAATCCTAATTATCTCTAAGCCTGTGTGGTATCATATTATTAAGGTATACAACGGTATTCAAAAATACCAATACAGACAAAGACATACACTACCGTTCAAAAGTTTGGGGTCATCCAGACAATTTCGTGTCTTCCATGAAAACTCACTTTTATTTATCAAATGAATTGAAAATTTAATAGAAAATATAGTCAAGACATTGAGAAGGTAAGAAATAATGATTAATATTTGAAGTATTAATTTTGTTCTTCAAACTTCAAGCTCAAAGGAAGGCCAGTTGTATAGCTTATATCACCAGCATAACTGTTTTCAGCTGTGCTAACATAATTGCACGGGTTTTCTAATCAGATATTTGTCTTCTAAGGCGATTAGCAAACACAATGTACCATTAGAACACTGGAGTGATCGTTGATGGAAATGGGCCTCTATACACCTATGGAGATATTTCATTAGAAACCAGATGTTTCCACCTAGAATAGTCATTTACCACATTAACAATGTAGAGAGTGTATTTCTGATTAATGTTATCTTTATTGAAAAAACAGTGCTTTTCTTTGAAAAATAAAGACATTTCTAAGTGACCCCAAACTTTTGAACGGTAGTGTATGCTATTTCATCCATTACAAATGTGGGAGGCCTGGAAGAACAACTAACATTTGAAGACTTACATCATCAGCTCTCTTCAGTCTTTTTGACCTGGGTCGCCCAGAGGAACGTGAGTTGACCCCGAGCTCCGTGCATCCAGCCACTCGCAGCTTCTGCCGGAAGTTTCTTGAACTTTAGACTGAACTTCCAACAGTACCACCCATGGACAGACCCTGGTCCACCTCATTCAACATAAATGTCCATAACAAACAAAAAAACTGATAGAAAAAGCCACAGTTGTGTTGAAGTAGCCCTGTGGAACAAAAGAAAAGGAAAGACTCAGTTATGAATGCTATTACAAACACATTTTTTGCGTAGTTTGTCTTCTAATATTATTTGTGATTCTTAACCTTTGTTGAGTTTAAAAATATTTCGCTGGTTGACTAACTTTTCAGGAAGGCCACACCAACACTGAAAACCAGCTTCTTAGAGATCGATTGGTGCAAATGCTCTGCTACATTCCGATTACTATTATTTTATGTGCTGTTCATAAATATTTCTTACTTAAGCGATCTTCCCACAATGCATTGTGATTCCTTTGCACCAACCTGTGATGTCCTGACACCCAGGTGAGGAACCACTGGTATACCGCACCGACATAAACATAGTTGTCAATTCATAATGTGTGGGTGGCATATCAGAACATTTCATTTATGCATATTAGCTTCACTCAACCTGTCGTCTGAAGTTTGGTTGCGTTAGCTCGGAACAATAGTGTAGCCGAAACTCGGAACAATAGTGTAGCCGAAGCTCGGAACAATAGTGTAGCCGAAGCTCGGAACAATAGTGTAGCCGAATCTTTTTCTGCAACTCTGCAGAAATTCCAGGTTTACACAATGAATGAACAGAATGACTTGCAAAAGCTAGCTTAATGCAAAACATCGGGCGCTACTTCTGTACCAGCCGAGGAGCACGAAAACCAGTATCTGACTTAACTTGTGATGATCCGGAGTGTTCTGTGTCTTGTTTTCAGTCTTAATTTGAAGTCCCCGTCTCTCGTTCCCTCTGTATACCTGCACTTCCTTCCCTGTGATTGTCTGTCTTGTTCCTGATTGTTTCCTCCTGTGTGAATAGCTCGCCCCGTCCTCATTGCGTCCACCTGTGTGTCGCCCCCCGGTGTATTTACTCTGTCTACTGCTTGTTCGTTGTCAGATCGGTTTTGTCTCCGTCCCGTCGGCAGACTGCTTTTTTTCCTTGGAGATAAACCTTTTTGATTCCTAACTGGTAATACCCATAATGCACTTTGATAAAAGTCGCAAAAACCTGATGACTACATCCTTACTCAAGTGGATTTACACAACTAATTCAGTTGAATGTGAATTTTTAGGTCAACGTTCAGCTTGTCGTTGAGATGTTGCCAACCAGTAATTTTATGTTATCACGACAACTTCAACAATCTTTTGTTATACGAACATAGGATATTAGCAAACAAGTAAAAACACATTTTTACAGTGCATGCGAGGGCACTTGTGCTGAATCATAAACACAACACTTGCTGTGAGTGATAATCCATCAGCACGCTGCATCCCTGTCGACATGGTCTACTCGTTAAAAAAGGGCACATTTTAAAAAGGTGTAAAAGGTCCAGGCTCGGTTCAACGCCCGTGAGGCGTTCACGGTCAGATGTATAATACTCTGATGAAATGTAGATGGAGGTTATAGTGGTTTTACACCCACATAAATAAAAAAAGTTTACCAGACTGCTTGCATGGAGTAGTTTAAAACTCACCCGATGTAATATTGAGTTTATTGAGGGAGAAAGTGTTGAGAAACAAATGAGAGAGGGAATAAAAAGCTTCTTCTTTTTTAAAAATGGAAAAACAACCTCGCAACTATTGGAGTCACAAACTTTTTAATGTGTCATTTATAAATGGGTCGATTTATTTAATTAAATCTAAAAATATAAATAACAAAAACATTTGAGTTCGCTCGCAAACAAATTACCTGGAGGTGACGCCGAAAGGGCAAATGGATAGAAAGTGTCACGCTATCGTGAATCCGAGCGCCGCCGACTTTTTCGGAAAATTGTCTTCCTGCACTCTTGTGAGTGCAGCTCGACAGGATCCCGCCTGAATTGGAACGCCCGAGCGCTATTCAGCATATCCTCCTCAATTATGAATGTCTGAAAACTTGAACGTGCCGCAGTAATATATTTGAGGGGGGATAAGAGGAAAGAGAGAGAGAGAGAGAGAGAGCTGTGCTCGGAAAGCCAGACCGAGTCATGACTAGAATGCAGAAAAAAGGATTCTTTGGCAACGAGACTTTGGAATACAAAGTTTAATTCCTCGCGTTGAAGAAGGTGGTTGCGTTCACAAGAAGCACATCGCTATACATGCAAGATGCCACGAAATCACTGCTGAGCCGCTGGGTGTGACTAATAATGCCTTTTTTTTAAAGCCGATGCATTGAGGTACGTGCTCGGCCCTCTGGGTAATTTTCTTTCTTTTTTTTGTTTGATGATTAAGAAAATGGCTAAATAATCAGGGCAGACTTATTATTCCAGTCATTGTCCTCCTAACTAGTAACGGTGAATCAGCCAAAGCTGCCGGGGGGGAGGGGGGGTTCCCACACTTAATTGCCCGAGCTCTCTTTTGTCTGAGGAAGCTCAATGGAAGATCTGAAGCAGCCTCAGATGTGTCCGATCTGATCCTCCAACCGTGATGAGATTTATGTCTCTTAATTACTGAAATCTCCAGCAGAGACGTCTACGGCGTGGAGCTGCAGTGGGCGGGCCTTTTTTTTTTTTTTTTTTACCTCTGTGGCCGAGTGGGTTTGTTCTGGCTTACTCGCCTTGATTTCATTGGAAGACGACTATCTTCTCAAAGGATCCTCGGTTGTAACGCGATGCGTCAAACAGTGAATCACAGCTTATGGATATTGTACTCGAGAGACATTTTTTGGCTTTACTTTCCAATGTGAATAATAAGGAGGGTGAACTGAACCCTTGGAATCTTATACAACTAGTCCTCGACCCGTGATGGCAAAACCTCCACCGCTACCTCAATCACACGGGATGTAGTACATGCATCATTAAAACCTGAAGTCTCCTGCTTCCAACCGGGTTGACCCTCGGAGGTTTCATATTTTAACGAGAGGAACAATCGTCAGCTCGCTCCCTGCTGACTTGGTGGTGTGACCAATTAGCATGTCACATTTCTTTTTTATTTTAAAGAAGCTATTTACATCATGTTTCAAGTGTGTTTATTAGACACTAATTTGTGTTTTTAACTAATATTCTGGGGTTATTCAACAGACGAAGTGCTTGGTTTTCTCAAAGTGAGAGGAGAAGAGGTAACACTTATTCCCCGCTTGTAATAATAATAATGATAACGTTGCATCAGAACCAATTAGAGCTACTCTGCAGCATCGTACACTGAGCACGTACAGTGTTGGAAGAAGTCCAGAGGGAACCATGGGAACCGACCAGCTGTGTGGATAAAAGGCCTTTTTTTGCTTAAGATGAATCTCTTAATTGATTAGAATTTGAAAAGAAATTTGCCGTCGGCATTTAAGAAAACAGCTACCGGCTTTGCCTCAAGCTGACGCTATAATGTGTCAAAGGACTTTGACGAAGCTATCACAGAGATTGTTGATTTCTTTGAGGACGGTCACTAATGGTGAGGACTCCTGCACTGTGAAGGCCGATGCTTCACAAATGAGCCCTCTAAGAATAGTACGTAGCAGCCTTCCAGTAATATACACGTTCCAGTTAAATTTTCTAGGTCCTTTTCCTGAACATATAGGAATCCTGAGCATTTAGAGTCTTTTTCCCGAATGTATAGGAATCCTGAGCATTTAGAGTCCTTTCCCAGACGGATATAGGACTCCTGATCATTTAGAGTCTTTTTCCCAAAAGTATAGGACTCCTGAGCATTTCGAGTCCTTTTCCCGAACATATAGGAATTCTGAGCATTTAGAGTCCTTTTCCCGAACGTATAGGAATCTTCAGCATTAAGAGTCCTTTTCTCAGATGTATAGGAATCCTGAGCATTTAGAGTCCTTTTCCTGATCATGTAGGAATCCTGAGCATTTAGAGTCTTTTTCCCGAATGTATAGGAATCCTGAGCATTTAGAGTCCTTTCCCAGACGGATATAGGACTCCTGATCATTTAGAGTCTTTTTCCCAAAAGTATAGGACTCCTGAGCATTTCGAGTCCTTTTACCGAACATATAGGAATTCTGAGCATTTAGAGTCCTTTTCCCGAACGTATAGGAATCTTGAGCATTAAGAGTCCTTTTCTCAGATGTATAGGAATCCTGAGCATTTAGAGTCCTTTTCCTGATCATGTAGGAATCCTGAGCATTTAGAGTCATTTCCCCGAATGTATAGGAATCAATTCAGTTTGTATAGGAATCAATGTTTAGGAATCAATCCTGAGCATTTAGAGTCCTTTTCCCGAACGAAAAGGAATCCTGAGCATTTAGAGTCCTTTCCCAGACGGATAGGAATTCTGATTCTTTGGAGTCCTTTTCCCGACTGTATAGGACTCCTGAGCATTTAGAGTCCTTTTCACAAATGTATAGGAATCAATTCAGTTTATATAGGAATCAATGTATAGGAATCAATCCTGAGCATTAAGAGTCCTTTTCCCGAACAGATAGGAATCCTGACCAGGTTGATTCAAACTTTTAAAGATATTTTTCTTTTCTTAAATCAGGCCCAAAAGTCATTTTCATTGTTTGATATTTGATGAAATGATTCTTTTACCGGTCCATTTATTCCGTGAGCGCTGCAGCGCACAGTTCATTGTTCACAGACGTCACACTTGATTGGGCTACAGCGACGCTTGAATAGGGGTAGTCAGTGAAATGCACTCCTGTATAGATTTTAATTATATAATCTAAAAAGGCAAATTTGGTAGCAAGCATTTTTTTTATTGTTCCCCCATTTCCTCTGTTGGCAAGTGAGAATGGAAAATTATCACTCTGAGACACTTCTGGAAATGTGGATTTTTTCCCCTCTCTCCCATGAGACCCGAATTAGACGGTTCATTACGGGCAAGAAAGATTTCCAAGTGCAATTTTAAATGACCCCTAAAATGTGAGATTTTAGTATCACACTCTACATAATGGTCTCTGACCACGTTGAGACCTCCAGCTCTATCTTTGTCGTGGAACAATGGATTTGTGCATCAACATTCCCCTTCTGGGCAAAGTGCATTGTGTTCTCTTAACATTATAACTAACACAACCAAATGCAATGTTTATTTATTCAAATATTTATTATTATTAGTCTGCTTTGGGGAAAAGGCACATGTTGCAACAAAAAGCTATATCACGTCTGTCGGTTTATTGTTCACCGCAGCTGACTTACCATTGTGATTTTTTTAATCCACAGTGGAGGAGTTGTGAAAATTGATGGTATCAATATCAAAGGACTTTTTTTTTCTCCTTCCCTCTGGGATTGAGTCAATACTATTCTCTGCTGAGAAAACCCTGTAGCTATGAACTATATAAGCGTCCCCGTTGAAGAGCTAGAAGAGGGAATAACACGTCTCTCGCCCCCGAGCTAAGCGATGCCTCGCCGCCACGACATTGGACGTAGATTAAATAAGTTATTTGGGTTTTGCGGTGGAAAAAAACCACTCAAACGCGGGTCAACGAGTCGATGATCTCATCCATCCCAGCCTTCATAACTGGTGGAGAGTACAGGGTACTTTTACTGAAGTACGACTGCCCTCAACGACAATTCTGAAGCTGCTCTCAAGTCAACGTCGACCGCTTCACGACGGTACATTTATTCATGAGTTCATGAAATCTGACGCTTTGTTTTCCAGTAAATGAAAACTACACGACAGAATAAATATGAATGAATTGATGGTCGAGCGCCCGCATCAATATCACAATTCTCATGACATCCCTGTGTTTTAGTGGCGTTGTGAGAAATGTAGGCACTTCATCAGGATATGATGGTGAATCACAATAATTCTGGCGAGGATAATAAAGAAATAAAATGCTCATATCGTCCCACGCCTGACTCTGCGACACATTCAGCATGTGGCAAGAAATAGAAAATAATGAACGAATAATGTACTGGGACTATTTTTGGCATCTGAGGAGGAACATAATTCAGTTTTTAAGGATTGATAGTTCAAATAAAAATCGCAAAAAAACTGAGTGCAAATTCTGTTAGAATGAAAGGTTCAGAAATATAAATGTATATATACTTTTATATATATATTTTTTAAATATATATAAACACATTTATACATATACATTTATACATAAACATGCGTATAAATACATTTCTATATACACATATTTATATATATATACATTTCTATATATATATTTCTATATCTACATTTATTGTTCTATATATATATATACATTTATATACATTCATTTAAATATGCATTTATTTTTAAAATATACATTTATTTTTCTATATATATATAACAATGTATTCATATATATCTACACATTAATTAATTTATACACATTTATATATATATACATACATTTATTCATATATAAATAATTGTTCTATGTATATATACACATTTTATTATATATATACTTATTAATTTATATACTTTATATACAGGACTGTCTCAGAAAATTAGAATATTGTGATAAAGTTCTTTATTTTCTGTAATGCAATTAAAAAAACAAAAATGTCATGCATTCTGGATTCATTACAAATCAACTGAAATATTGCAAGCCTTTTATTCTTTTAATATTGCTGATTATGGCTTACAGCTTAAGAAAACTCTAAAATCCTATCTCATAAAATTTTAATATTTCCTCAGACCAAGTAAAAAAAAGATTTATAACAGCTGAGTGTTTGTCAAGGCTCAGGAAACCCTTGCAGGTGTTTCGAGTTA
The DNA here is from genome assembly GCF_029220125.1 of Pseudoliparis swirei. NCBI lineage: Eukaryota > Metazoa > Chordata > Actinopteri > Perciformes > Liparidae > Pseudoliparis > Pseudoliparis swirei. The sequence goes on from NC_079403.1 coordinate 3,765,610, forward strand.
ATTAGACAATTCAAGTGATTTGTTTAATACCCTACTAGTATACTTTTTCATGATATTCTAATATTTAGAGATAGGATATTTGAGTTTTCTTAAGCTGTAAGCCATAATCAGCAATAAATCAGAATAAAAGGCTTGCAATATTTCAGTTGATTTGTAATGAATCCAGAATGCATGACATTTTTGTTTTTTTAATTGCATTACAGAAAATAAAGAACTTCATCACAATATTCTAATTTTCTGAGACAGTCCTGTATATACACATACATTTATTCATATATAAATACATTTATATATGTATATATACAAATGTATTTATATATATACATATTAATTTATATATACTTATTTATATATACTTATTTATATATATATATATTTATTCCTGTATAAATACCTGCGGTGTCTCCTGGTTGTGCTCTCTCACCCACAGCAGAAACAAAGTGGCTGATTGCAATTAGTTTGAAGTGCTGAGAGAAAGAAACGAGACGCGTGGAGAATAAAACGACATGCGAGTGAACCTTTCATCACAAATCCAAAACAAGAACAGGAAGTCGAAAGGTGAAGGGTTTGCCAACGAAGTGTTTACACCCTATTGCCTCTTGCGTTATCGGAAAAGTATTTCCCCCATATTTCATACACATTTGACTCCACCGCCGACACTTAGATGTCTTAAAATAGACCCGACTATCGGTCGATAGCAAGTTCTTTCTTCCCCTCAGACTGCATCACTCCAAATGTGACAAGTCGAACTCGAGCGCATGTCGGCGTTAATTTGATATTGTTTTATTCGTTATTTATTCATTATTATCCGGGTCCCTTTTTTTCTTTCTTTTTCCTGATGACATTAGATCTTAAAACAGCAACATATATAAGCAATGTATATGTTTGTATGTGTAGATATATATATACACACTACCATTGCAAAGTTTGGGGTCACGTAGAAATGTCCTTATTTTTAAAAGAAAAGCACTGTTTTTTCAATGAAATAACATTAAATGAATCATAAATACCCTCTCTACATAGTTAATGTGTAGATGACTATTCTCTGGTCTTTAATGAAGTCTCTACAGAGGTGTGTAGAGGCCCATCTCCAGTGTTCTAATGGTACATTGTGTTATCACCTTAGAAGACTAGCGGAGGGGTAGAAAACCCTTTAAACCCTTTTTATGTGAGCGCAGCTGAAAACAGTTATGCTGGTGAGAGAAACTACATTAATATTTACAATAAAAATCATTATTTATAATCTTGTCAATGTCTTGACTATATTTAATATTCATTTTGAAATTCATTTGATGAATAAAAGTGTGAGTTTTAATGGAAAACACCAAATTGTCTGGGTGACTCCAAACTTGTGATGTGTGTATACATATATATATATATATATATATGTATATATATATATACATGCATATGTGTGTGTATATGTATGTGTATATATACATATATGTGTATATGTATACATATTGTCATATACATAGATATGTGTATATATATACAAATACATATGTGTATATATATAGTCATATAAATATTAATATATTGTCATATACATATATATATAAATACATATATATATATCAACATATATATACATATATATTGTCATAATCCAGAGTTTTTGTGTCTTATTTTGAAGGCCCTGTCCCTGGTCTCATCTGTTTCCCTGCACTTCCTGTCCCTGTGATTGTCTGCCCTGGTCCTGATTGTTTCCTCCTGTGTGATTGCTAGCCCCGCCCCCATCGTGTCCACCTGTGTCTCGTTCCCCGTGTCCAATCACCCTCCCTGTGTACTTAAACCCCGTTTCATGCACCAGGGTGGGTTTGTATGGTTTAGTTCATGTGTGTTTGACCTGTTTTGAGCAAAAGATTACATTTTCAGTTGACCGTTGTTGGCATTTGGGACCTACATCTCTCTCACTATCCTGACATATGTATACATTTTATATTGTGGTTATTAAAAGTGGGCTCCCAATGTAATTTCTAATCTTTTTAATTTAAAATAACTCCTTTTTCATTCAAATTAAAGTACATTTTCAGATTATTATAATATAAAGGTTGTTGTTGCTCTTCTAATAAACAATTGGAGCACTGTGCTCTCGAGTTTGTCGAGAGGAGGACTCCCTCCGTGTCGCTCTCCAGGTTTATCAAGTGTTTTGTTTGCAGATTCCAGAAGGTGAATATTTGTTTGGGTTTCCTCAATCTTATTAGACGTCAACAAACCACTCAAGACGTTTGAAAGTGTGTGTGTGTTGGGGGGTCCATTAATGAGTACAAGCAGGGCATCAATTATAAAGCGATGGAAAACAAAGCAAAGAGTTTTAGCACCTTTTCTTTGTTTCTGCTCCCGGCCGAGCCCGAAGCAATCACAACCACTTTGCTGTGCCGCCGCCCTCTGAAACGGAGCCGGCACCGACGGCTCACATCCCATCTGCAAATAAGCCGTAAAGCAGAAACAGCCGGTCGGAAGTGACAGCCGAGGTAAAACACCATCGAGCATCTGTGAAGAGGAGAACCAGGCTGGCTCACTCCAGCTAGAGAACAAGCAACCTGTGTTCTTGTGTTGGTGTAGCAGAGACACACAGGGCTGCAGGGTATTATATATATATATATATATTTATATATTTATATATATACATCTTCAGTATATATATTTATATATATCTATATCTATTTATATATGTATATATATATCTATATATCTATTTATATATATCTATATATATATCTATATATATTTATATATATAGATATATATTTATATTTATATATGTATCTATATATGTATTTATATATATATATCTATATATCTATAGATGTATAGATATATATATTTATATATATATAGTGCTGCAAGGGAAGCATGCATGTATCATACATAGACGTGAACATGTGAATGTGTGGTTCTGGCTCTTGTTTCTAAAGGTCCCTCCGGTGTGCAGTCACACCTTCTGCTTCTCTTTCCTGGTTCCCTCGTAAAATAATATTGCATAAGATAATAACGCTGAGGTTTTACGACTCGTTCCCGCCGCGCTCTACGACTGCATATTTTCTGCAGATAAATCTATTGGCTGTTTAACCTTGGACTGGGTAATTGAAGTTGTATATTTTAACAAAGTGTGAGGTGTCGGTGTGCTACACGGCTACAAAACAAACACGCTGATACGGAAATGTTAAATGAAGGCACAAAGCCAGCTGGAAATAGGAAAAAATATTCCCTCTAAAGACTTTAAAAGGAATTCATAAGGTGGAAGGCAGATTAGTTTTTGGCTATGAGTTTATTATCTTGTGTTCATTAAAAAAATACTGATGTTGACGCATTTTCAGTTTAATAATGAATAAATAAATACATTTCTGTGGCTTTTAGATGTTTTATGTAAAATTGTTATCTTCTCAGAACAATTTAAAAAAACTCGATTGTGAGTGTATTTATTTATTTTCTTATTAACTTTCATATATTTTTTTCTCATAGAAACAAAACATTTGGAATTCACATTACAACAATTATTCAATTGTCATATTTTAAATAAGATTATATTACACATACATGCATTATTAATACGGTGGTGCTCGGGCTCAAACTTTCTTGGAAGCATTTCGTGACTCCTAGATTAGGCCCCGCCTCCTCGACTCCTGCCGATAGATTAGGCCCCGCCTCCTTGACTCCTGCTCTCCTCCCGTAACTCCACTTTGAAGTCCAGTGACGGGCTCAAGCGGAACATTTAAAGCACTTAATCCCTCATTCTTAATATTTACCGCGGCGATTTCTAATTGTCCCGCTTACCGGTTCACACTGTTAGCACCACACTGATATTTTTATGTGACTCAAATGCTCCCAAATGATATAATTAGCATACCTTTTTTGAAAGGATGAATTAAAAAAAAGGCATCTCTTTTTTTTCCGTAACGGCAAGGTCACGGCGTTTAAGTACGGTAGTTTAATTAAATTTGCTGTCCATAAAGTTTTTGAGGAACATTATGCAAATGCTTTTTTAATTATTGCCCATTCGGAATGTCATCAAAGTACTCGTCTAAAAAAAAAAAAAAAGGGGGGTGGGTCGGGGGGGATAGAGTTCCTCCATTGGTCCTGATTCCATTTTCCCCCGACCCGGCATTCACTTCCATTAAAGAAGGGGGAAAAAAAGAAAAAAATAATGATGAATGGAATTAGTTCCGGTCCATAACGACTGGAGACACTTTTAGACAGATATTAGCGCCATGTCTTCTGAAAATAACTCTTAAATCACTTTTAACACCCACTGGTTCACTAAACTGCAGAGACTGCCACGCGTTTGGATTCCTTCATTAGCACTTTGACTGTGTGCGAACACACACACACACACACACACACACACACGAGATCCCTCTGTAAGTAAGGAAACATTCTGACAACCCGTGCAGGTACATTTGGACGTTTTCCATTTAAAATGATATTTATGTTATGTGATTAAAATCTGAATTTGTAGATATCGATGGCCAAAACCTGCCGTCTGGAAAGTGATCCAGGGAAAGTGGGAGAACGCCTTCTATCTGCACCGTGTATTTTTATTATTTTTTCGTATTATGTATCCGGTATCCTTAAAATTTATATATTCTTTTTTTAAAGTGCACCGGGACTGATTTGAGGAGCAACATAATTCTGTTTTGAAGGGTTGATATTTCAAATAAAAATCAAAAAAACTGTGTGAAAATTCTGTTTGGTTCAGAAATATATATATTTATATATACAAACACATTCATACATTTAAATGTGTGTATATATACATTTATAGATACACTTATTTCTATATATATATTTCTATATATATATTTATATAAGTACATTTATTTTTCTATATACAATATATACATTTCTATATATTTATATACATGTATTTAAATATACATTTATTTATGTAATATACATTTCTATATATTTATTTTTATATACATATAAAAATGGATATATATATATTTACACATCAATTTATTTATACACATTTATATATATATATATATATATGCATACATTTATTCATATATAAATACATTTTTATATATATGTATAAATCCTATTTTTCAGATATATTCTGAATTACGTTTACGACTTTGGACGAACACTCATTGTTCATAAATAGTTCGTAAATAAAAAAGAAGCTTTTTGATCAACTTTTCCCTGGCCTGGAAGCGTTTCTGGACCGCGACCTTTCGTGGTCACCTCGAGGTCACACGCTGCTCATGCCTGAAATTATCGGGGTCGAAAGGGCTCTGATTGTGATTGCACACTTGGAGAATCAAATATTGGCTGAAGCCGCCGTCCCAGTTGAATCGGGACGACACGCTGGGAATTAAACGTCTTCTTTTCTTTTTTTTAAGCGGTTTAGTTTGGGGTCTGTTGACGGGGACCCGTTGATCAAATATGGAGTGTGTACAGTAGAGGACGGTGAATCCATACAGGGCGGAGTGTGTGAGAGGTGTGGGCCTCCATCGTGTACCGCAGTGAGGAACACAGACCTGCTGGTTCTGGTGCTGGTTCTGGTGCTGGTGCTGGTTCTGGTGCAGCGGTTCATCTCCAGAGTCGACGTTTAAACTGGGAGACAAACGTCTAGTGAACAAACTCTGGCTGTGAATGTTGTTCCACCTCAAGATGCAGAGGAAAAATACAAACTCTTCTTAAAATGTATTCATCCTGACACTTTAATGTTTTATTGTGTCTTTTCTGACTCTGCTTTTGTGTCTTTATTTTTCTTATTTGTTTCATTGTGTTTTTTACTGCGTCATCTTTTACAGTGTCTTTTACTTTTGTTCTTTTAACTGTTGAAATGTTTTGACTGTTATTGTCAAATTATTTTTATTCATTATGAACTTTTTGACTCTTTGTCTGTGATAAGAGAAAAATAAATAAACTTTAATTACATACATAGTATTTACCTACTTAGTACTTACTCACTCACTTAGTACTTATTTACTTAGTATTTACTTCCTTACTTATGTACTTACATACATACTTAGGTACATACTTACGTACATACTTATGTACTTACTTACATACTTACGTACTTATGTACATACTTACCTACTTACTTCCATACATACTTACAAACATACCTACAAACATACTTAAGTACTTACTTACTCACTTAGTATTTACTTACTTACTTATGTTCTTACATACATACTTACGTACATACTTACGTATATACTTAAGTACTTACCTACGCACTTACGTACATACTTATGTACAACCATACTTACGTACATACTTACTGACACACTTGCGTACATACTTCCATACATACTTACGTACTTATGTAGATACTTACGTACTCACTTACGTACATAATTACTTACTTATGTACATATATACTTACGTACTTATTTACGTACTTACTTACATACTTACTTATGTATATACATACTTACTTACATATTTACTTACATACTTACGTACATACTTATGTAGTTACTTATGTACTTACATACGTACATACTTACCTGCTTACGTACTTCCTGACTGTGTTTTGGTTTGGAGCTAAACAACACGGATACCTGGCAAACAATGTTCAACATGTTATCATTTCAAAATCAAAAGGTTTTGAGCCTGGAATCGTCAGGATGTTTTTCTCATCGTGTTTTGTTTTTGTATTAGTGTGTGTGTGTGTGTGTGTGTGTGAAATAGAGAACTGTGTGTGTGTGTGTGTGTTTAAACGCATTGATACGCCACAGAAGTAGATCAACAGAGGAAAGCCTCCGGCCCGCGTCCTCACGAGGCCGCCGTGATGCTGGGTCCTCAGGTGATGAACCTTCAGCATCCTCTGTGCTTTATATGGGGAGACAACATGAATCCTCTGAACCCCCCCCCCCCCCCCACCCCCTGTTGGCCTGGATGCAGCACATTTACATGTGTCTCCGTGTGATTTAATGTCACACAAAACAAGTCACATTTGTCCTGAATAATGTATTCAAAAAAACTTCCCTTCTTTCATGGAGCTTACATTTTTCAGAGCGGGAGACGCAGAGAAGCAGCAGGTCTGCAGCGTGAAGAGAAATACAGAACGCATACATCTTTAATCAAGGTTAACACGGGCACCTGTGTCCTCAGCCAAATGTATAATCCACACTGAGGGGGCCTCCGTTTTGATTCCAAATCAATCAGAAGTGATGTCAAAATTATTATTATTTTCTTCTTTTCAACTACTTGCGTGCCGGAATTCACAAAATCCCGAGTCCCGTAATTCTCCCACAATCAGAAAGTCTGTATGCGCGGGGTTTTAAAAGAGTTGAGAAGTGTAGGAGCCTCAATATTGATTATGGTAATAGAGATTCATGATGTATATTCGTATATCGGAAAATTCCGCTAAAATATGTATTTTTTTTCTCTCCTGTTTTGCGGCGATGAAATCATCCTGTCAATCAAAATGGAGGTCAGAAGAAAGCCAATAAAAAACAATGCAGTCTTCAGGGCTTCGGATGAAACCATCCACACACACACACACTCCACCTGACACGGTGGGAAAACGCTTCAAAAAGTTTGTCACTTGAGTTATTTTCTCTCTAGTGATGAAAAACAAACAACAACTTGAAACCAGCTGCCAATCCAATTTCAATAGGGCTGGCAAAGTAATGCGTCACCGCTGGCGCGCGACACTTATTGCAGTTCATGAAAAATCCTTTCTTCCCAAAAGGCTCAGATGTCCACTATGCACTTCCTGTGAACTGAGCCCTAAAAGGGGTAAACGCATAAAACGGATAAATAAGTAAACACAAACTCAAATTTATATTCTCAGTCTGTGTACGCCGCCTCCTTTCACACCGTGGGCTTCAAACAAGGTGGAAAGATTCTTCCCTTCAAGACTTCAAAAGTGCATTTGATGTCTCAAGCTGGACATTTGGTGCATTAATAATTGACCGCGTGACATTATTTAAAACGAATGAATGTATGTCTCTTCTTCCAGGACTGTTTGCCTTTTCATCATCTTTACGGGCAAGCAGGTCGAACATCGAGATGGAAACATGTGGCGTGATAAAGGGGAAGCTGTCAAAACGGCCCACGCCGGAGTGCTTTATTTTTATTTTTGAGAAGCCTCTTCTGTTCGCTGCTACGACGTTCATAATGCATCTGGTCCCCTCCAGTGGGAGGTGATCAAAGGGCTCTGGTTGTATAGAGGTCTATGCTTGTGTTAAAGATGCATTCTCTCTCCTGATCACTAGAGGGCGACTCCTCTGGTTGTATAGACGTCTATTCTTGTGTTAAAGCTGCATTCTCTCTCCTGAACACCAGGGGGTGACTCCTCTGGTTGTATAGAAGTCTATGCTTGTGTTAAAGCTGCATTCTCTCTTCTGACCACTAGGGGCAACTCCTCTGGTTGTATAGAAGTCTATGCTTGTGTTAAAGCTGCATTATTTCCCCTGACTACGAGGGGGTGACTCCTCTGGTTGTATAGCAGTCTATGCTTCATGTGTTAAAGCTGCAATCTCCCTACTGACCACCAGTGGGTGATTCCTCTGGTTGTAAAGAAGTATATGCTTCATGTGTTAAAGCTGCATTCTCTCTCCTGACCACTAGGGGGCGACTCCTCTGCTTGTATAGAAGTCTATGATTCATGTGTTCAAGCTGCATTCTCTCTCTGGACCACCAGGGGGCGACTCCTCTGGCTGTATAGAAGTGTATGCTTCATGTGTTAAATCCAGCATTATCTCTACTGACCACCATGGGGGGACTTCTTGATTCATGATTTATTATTATTGGTTTCAAGTCTTCTTCAATACAGCATTAATTTAGTAAATGATTATAATTGGGACCATGATGCTTGAGGGCGGGGCTACCTTGTGATTCACGGGTCTCTACGTCCCGCGTGATCGTTCTTTTTAACACGACGGTGGACCAATTCGGTTCATCTCTGCAGATCATCAGATCGCTGTGAAAACTTTTTTTAGTTCCCGTAAAAGTAGAATCCTAGAATGACCAGGAAAGCACCGAGCTGTAATCCACTGAGGAGGAAAGTAAATCGCCATTGTTTACAAGTACCACAGAGAACCGCACCGCACCGCCCGGGGGGAAAATGGAGGCAACCGAATGTGCACAGGAACATTAATCCCTGAACATCTGCACCGAAATTGAAGTTATACAATATGTATCGTGGCTTTATATCGTGAAGCTAACGGCGTTGCCATTTTTAGTTGCATTCATTTCACAGATTGCGCCTGAACAAATGTGTTTGGACTTTCGTTCTTTTTATTAATTTCATTATTTGCATTCTCTTCATCGCGGTACATGATCTCCGAGGGCATATCTCATTTTTCTTGTCTCCCTCCACCTGGACGTTTATAGTGTTATTGATTTACTTTTTATCTGATTATGTGCTCTCTCCCTCTCTCTCTCCCTCTCTCTCTCTCTCTCTCTCTCCGTTTTGCCCGAGGAGGGGTAGCAGCAGATTGGCCAGTTTTTTCGCTGCTTTCACTCAAAGAAAGCGCCACATAAATTAGCTTTGAGTGGGTTTGTTTTGATTAGAGGAGCGAAGCAATCAGCCCAGTGGGGAAAAAAAGCAGAGGAACTCTGGCGGGTTACAGAGGAGGCGACTCGCCCTCCGTGACACAGGAGGTGAGGGAACCTCTGTGACACGGGAGGTGAAGGAACCTCCGTGACACGGGAGGTGACTCGCTCTCTGTGACACGGGAGGTAAAGGAACCTCTGTGACACGGGAGGTGAAGGAACCTCCGTGACACGGGAGGTGACTCGCTCTCTGTGACACAGGAGGTAAAGGAACCTCTGTGACACGGGAGGTGACTTGCCCTCCCTGACACAGGAGGTGAGGGAACCTCTGTGACACGGGAGGTGAAGGAACCTCCGTGACACGGGAGGTGACTCGCTCTCTGTGACACGGGAGGTGAAGGAACCTCCGTGACACGGGAGGTGACTTGCCCTCCCTGACACAGGAGGTGAGGGAACCTTCGTGACAAGGGAGGTGAAGGAACCTCCGTGACAAAGGAGGTGAATGAACCTTAAGCTCCAGGTGTGTGTGAGCTTTTAAAATACAGAGAATAAAACACATTTTAACTGTATTTTTTTTACTATTCAGGACTGTGTACATATACTTGCTTATTCCAATAAGCCATTCAAATGTCTTTTTTTCAATTTCTCTCTGGTAATGAAAAGATGTCCCATGATGCATCTCACAGTGTTTGTAATACAATAACAACATAATCAAGAGAGGATATAATATGAACCCCAAAAGGCAAGTTATTTGTTTTAAGAATGACAACAACAGCAACAACAATAACTGGTTTCAGCTTCTTGTACGTGGATTCTGGTTCTTAGAGTCGGCTACGACAATAGACTTTTTATAATGGTCATAAAAAGGAAGTGTAACTTTCAGACGAAACTATAAATGAATGAATTAAAGAAATAACCGGCGTATTAATGTATATAATCCTCGTACATGACACCGTTTGATTAGTTAAGACAAATTCATCAAATGTTGTTTTGGTGATTAATATTCTTCTGCATCTCTTCACTTCTGTAACGTCTCTTTTCCTTCAGCCTTTGCACATATTCTGGCCCAATTAGTGAGCGCCGAGGGTCAAACAGCTTGAGACCTGCCGGCTGCCAGCACACCGCCATGTACACGTGGCGGCCGCTTGATAAACATCCTTTAATCAATGGCGCCATGAGGTTGGCGCTGCAATCAACAGACACCCTTAAGGCTGGATGTAGAGAAGTATGTGGGCAGACTGAAGGTGTTGTGCACACACTGGGCTCACCAGGCAGGAGGCATCAGACACAGCCAGGTCCAATGGACGCTATGAGACGTGCGATGGAGAGATGTAAATAAGTAGAGAGTGAAGAGGAGATAGCTGCTCAGTGTATCCTAAAAACATCCCCAGGAAGCCTATAAACCTATAGCGCCATCTCTAGGGAATGGACCAGGTCCAGTACATCCAATCGGATCAGGAAACACTCCCAAAAAATAGAAAAATTGTAAATTCATCCATTAGTAGAGAGAGAAGAGGATATAGGTGCTCAGTGTATCCTAAAACATCCCCCAACAGCCTATAAGCCTATGACAGCATCTCTAGGGGCTGGACCAGGTGAACCTGATTCAGCCCTAACTAAGTTGTCCTCAAGTAGTGAGAGAAGAGGAGATTAGGTGCTCAGTGTATCCTAAAACGAGGAGATAGGTGCTCAGTGTATCCTAAATGAGAAGATAGGCACTCAGTGTATCCTAAAATGAGGAGATAGGTGCTCATTGTATCCTAAATGAGGAGATAGGTGCTCAGTGTATCCTAAATGAGGAGATTGGTGCTCATTGTATCCAAAACGAGGAGATAGGTGCTCAGTGTATCCTAAACGAGGAGATAGGTGCTCATTGTATCCTAAACGAGGAGAGAGGTGCTCAGTGTATCCTAAACGAGGAGATAGGTGCTCAGTGTATCCTAAACGAGGAGATAGGTGCTCATTGTATCCTAAACGAGGAGAGAGGTGCTCAGTGTATCCTAAACGAGGAGAGAGGTGCTCAGTGTATCCTAAACGAGGAGATAGGTGCTCATTGTATCCTAAACGAGGAGAGAGGTGCTCAGTGTATCCTAAACGAGGAGATAGGTGCTCATTGTATCCTAAACGAGGAGATAGGTGCTCAGTGTATCCTAAACGAGGAGATAGGTGCTCAGTGTATCCTAAACGTCCCCCAGCAGCCTATCAGCCTATCGCAGCATCTCTAGGTCTGGACCAGGTGAACCTGGTTCAGGTCTAACTATAAGACTATTGAAGACGAAAAAGAAAAAAGAGGAGGAGCTTGATACCTGAAGGCTCTGGCTCCCATCCTACTTTTAAAACATTGTTCGTGTTGCACAAGCCTGTTGATGTCGGTGGAGGAAGTCGGTGGAGGATGTCGGTGGAGGATCTCTGTGATGACGCAGAAATGCAGAACATCACACTGGAACTAAATAAGAAAAAAAACTGAAAATTGAAAATGCCCTCTCATGTAAGACGATCACACACTGTATTGTTCTCAAAGAGCCTGAATATCCACAGCTTGTTACTGTGATACACAAATGTGTGTGTGTCAGTAATATGAATTATGTTCACAGACCGAGGACCACATCAAATGATATTCCGCATTCAGAGGCAACAGAAAGTCCCTGTAGTCCCCGGTGGAGATTACAGAAATAAATGGGCAGCAAAGCACCCACTCCATCTGTGGCATTTAAAAAAAATATCTTCATTTTCATATTTCACGGCAGAAATATTATCCTCTAATTTATTTTATTTCATCATCGATACTTCCGATACTACACGTGTGCCTAATGCATTGGACAAGTCTTTTTTTATCCCACTGAATGATGCAAACCACACGGCCACGTGCTTTATTTGATGAATTTTGGGAGGAAAATATGTTTTTTCGGGGACATAACGACCACAAGGTTTTTTATGATGAAAGGCAGATGTGTCTCGGTATAAAACCGCCAAGAAAACATCTGCGAAAGAAATATCCGTGTACTCCGATGTGTTTATGAGTCGTACGGCGGGCGATACAAGTTTTCGAAGCTCGGTATTTACTCCCAAAACTTTCGTGTCCCGGGGGAAGACGGCAGAATGAGAAGGTGAAGGCGGTCATTCCGTTGTACCGCCGTCATTATACGTCTTAAATGCGGTGTCTCCCCGCTCTCGTTATCTGTTCCTCCTCCATGTGTGTGTGTGTGCAAAAAAAAAAACAATCCAGCTGAATATTAATTTAAGCCGCACATTGCCAAATTTGGCGGATGCAGCATCATTCTGGGTTTTTAATGACATATAAATTAGACTGACAGCAATTTATTGACCCAATTTTGAATACAGAATTGCTGAAATCATCCTCGGTAACCAATTGGGCTCCTGATGGTGACAGCTGCAGAGCTCGTGTGCGTCTGCAATATCCAAGCTGCTCGGGAACGTGCGGCGCTCAGCACAATTCTGATTTCTTTATTAATGTGTTATTATTAAAAATGTATATATATAATAAGGGTGGAGAATTGTAAAAAAAAAAAATATAATTAAACGACATTAAAAGCAAACAGGGACAATTTAATTGATTTAATTAGGTTTGGTCAAGCTGAACTAGGATTGATTCGACTACAGTTTTTTGGGGGGGCTGGGAATTCAACCACGGAGAGAGTTACGGTTACCGTGACTTATCACCCCAGACGCACAGCGTCGTTATGGCAACTGTCAATCACAAGTTAGCCCTGCCCTAAAGGTCTATTTTACTTCTGAATGAACCACTTGACTTCGGATTGGAACCATAAAAGTAGCATAAAGTTTTCTCAAAGACTTTGATGACTTTTTTAAAAATCTTTCAACGAAGGCACGTAACTTGCTTGGGTGAATATCTTTGCTATTTTCTGACATTTCTACTTTCAACAGAAAATACATTATTGTGATATTTACTGTACATTAAATACAAATGTAGCCAACAGCCACCGTATAATTAGTTTTTCTTTTTTCTGGAGGAACAAGCAGGTTTTTAAAAGGAATATTCAAACATCGCTTTTTGCTCAGCTAATTATTGTTCATTTATTGTTATTGTTCGGCTGCATCTCAGTATTAAAAGGTTTAAAATCATACAAACTATCAGCTAAATGTTGATTATCTAGACTCGACGCCGTGCTCCTGAATGATTCCTCAGAAGTCCCGCTTGCCGTTATTTCCATAATGACACAAAAAGCGGATTTGTTAATTTAATGTGGGATTAAAACGGAAATGCGGTGCACTTGATTCACATTAGGACACCGAGTCCGGAGCTGAACGGCGTGTACTTTACCGTAACGCCGAGGTCCCTCGCTCAACGCCGGCCGCACGCTAACACATCCGCAAACAATAACCAGAGCAGCGCTAACTAAATATGCGCGACAGAATATCTGGCTGTGCGAGAGGCGAGACAAAACACATCTGTTGATTGGCCCCAGCGTGGGAATTCAGAGAACAATAACCCTGCTTGTGTGTGTTTGTGTGTGTGTGTGTGTGTGTGTAGCGCAGTGATGAAGCGATCTCAATCCGTGCCGTGGACCAACAGGAAAGCCGTTTCCCTGGCATCGCTCTCTCTCCCCTCAGATTACACGGCTAACGTTTTTCATCATAACATCCAAGCTGGCGCTCCTCCGCCAACGGGAACGGACTTCGGCGCCCAATCGCGGCCAAAAAAACAGACAGCGGTGACGCAGCCGTGTCATACCCCCCCCCCCCCCCCAAAACAACGACTGACACGAGTCTTGACTGTATCAAAATTGACACATTTTTGGGGTATTTTTTATGCGGCAGTAAAATAAAAAAAATACCCTCAACAGGATCAAGTGTGGCGCTGTGGGCCGCGGTGGAGAGCATGAAAAGGTAATATATTGTAGCTGCAGAGCACAATTCAGAGCCAGCGGGGAGTCAAGATGGTTTTTTCTGCACCCCCCACACACACACACACATACACACTCCCCCCCCCCCCCCCCCCCAGGCAGTTCAGCACGTCCTCATTCTCTCGTTCAATACACACCTCCACCTCTGCAGGCCAGAGCCGACATACCGGCCGCTCCGTCTCCCCGCGGTGTTTAATACCTTTCTTCCTTTTTTTCCCGCCCACTCCATGGAAGCCGTTGCCAAACGGCTCGCTTGACAACGCATCCCTCAGCCTTCGCGGCGGACGTGTAATACGGGCTCATTTAGCCGCAGCCCCCGCAGCGCTGACGGCGGCGGCGGCTGCCAGAAGTGATTACTCGCGAAGATCGCCGATCAAAATTGTCAAATCACCCCCCCCCCCCCAAAAACTTTGGGATGGTTTTTCCATCCTATACCGTTGCCTGCGCTGAACGTGACCCCCATTTCATTCGGGGTGAATTGCTCGTAAACAAAAAAGAAACCCCCAACATTATTCGGACGGGAAAATAAATTCGCCGATCGCGGTCGAGAGCGACTCCCGCTCGGCGGCGTTATCTATCTTCGGCTCGCCGGAGAACGTGCGGCGGCTTGGACGCTTTCATATAAGCATTTATCATCTATTTTCATTTGCTCGGCATTAAAGGTTCGAGGAACTGATTAGACGTCTCCTGCCTCGGCTGATTATCGTTAGCGGCAAACTGTATTGCCGGGGCATTGTCGGCTCGGCTCGCTCGAAACTCACGGCCGGTGGTGTTTATTTATTTTAATTACCGATCCATTCGGATCAATATGCCGCGTCTGAGGGTCTTGATTGTGACGAGTGTTTGTGAGCGCGGCCAATCAGAGGCTCTCTGGCTCTGGTTCGACGCTTCAGAGGTGAACCAGAGTTCTCCCAAGCAAATGAGAGTTGTTGAGAAACCGCCGTGTTGTGTTCCCACCGATTCCCCCGACACTGAGATTGCGTTGCCCGAAGCGCACGCATTGCCCAGAGCGCACGCGTTGCCCAAAAACACATTTGTTGCCCGATTTACGCGCGTTGCCTAAAAACACGGGTTGCCCGAAGTACACGCGTCGCCCAAAATCACATGCATTGCCCAAAAGCACACGCGTTGTTTGAAGCACACGCGTTGCCCGAAGTACACATGTTGCCCAAAAACACACGCGTTGCTCAAAGCGCACGTGTTGCCCAAAGTATACTGTGGCAGCTGTCTCCAATCTGGCCTCGGATGCTGGCTGGTTGGTAATCAGTCAGCTGCTCTGACTGATTTGGCAATCAGCCAGCAGCCGAGGCCAGATTGGAGACAGCTGCCACATATACGTGTTGCCCAAAAGCACATGTGTTGCTCGAAGTACACACGTTGCCCAAAAGCACATGCGTTGCCAGCGAGGGAAAGTGACCGATTACGTTGCTATGAAACGTTGCTCTTGTCTATTTAATGCAGTAATGACATCACTAGCGATGTAAAGCCGTGACAACACATTGTAAATCAAAGTGTGTGTGGGTGTGTGTGTGTGCGTGTGGGGGTGGGGGGGGGGGGGTATATGAAGATGTAATACTGGCAATCTAATAAATGTATCTCGTGAATATAAAACGGCATTCTTCTGGCCGCTTCATCATTCCAGGTGCAGCATGTAAAACTGGATCTCTCGGTTTAGCGCGATCCTCCCGCTCCTCACCGTTTATCTTCTTTCCGCAAACGAGGCGCGCTCACCCCGAGTTCTGGTGCATGTGTTATCCGGGATGACTCCGTGTGCGTCTGCCTGCTGCTGATTGGACGAGGCGGCTCCGGGGCTCCAGACGCCCTCTTCCGGGGCTCCAGACGCCCTCTTCCGGGCCGGACCTCCCTCAGGACCGGGTCCCGGTCGCGGCTTGAGCTGCACCAGCCGGCGAGAGGCAGACGGGCGATTCCATTAACTCGGACTGCTAATAACAAGTCCACCTGGGTCCTTGTTATCCTGCAACACATCCCCCCCCTCCCCTCCCCAGTCATGCTCCAAAAAATAACGAGTGAAGGGGAAGAAGATGAATTGATTAATAGAGGAAGACGTGGTGAATGTTTCCGCCTCGTCCGATTGGTCCACATCATCAGAGCCTGAGAAAACATCGTGACATGTTTGTGTTTGCAATACGACCTGCACAAATATATATAGATATATATATATATTTATATATATGTATATATATTGTATATATGTGTATATATATGTATGTATATATATGTACAAGCAGCTTATACACACCGAAAAATAACGGTTCTTAAAAGCTTCTACACAGAACCATCACCTACCGAGGAACCATTTTTTCGTTTGAGGCATCTTTCAAGGTTCTTTGAAGAATTCTTTAAGGAAATGGTTCTTTAAAGAACCCTGGTTTGAAAGGTTCTTTGTGGAACCAGAAATAGTGCCTTAAAGAACCATGTTGTGAAGGTTCTTTGAGACACCTTTATAGGTTCTTTAAAGAACCCTGGTTCGAAAGGTTCTTTGTGGAACCAGAAATGGTTCTTCTATGGCATCACTCTGAAGAACCATTTTGGTTCCAGATGGCTCCTTCATGTTTCTGTGTGTAGGGTGCAAACCTTTCCTTCCCTCCTTTCCTTCCCTCCTCATGTGTTGAACCTCGTCTTCCAGTTGCTCCTTCGACATCAACTTTTTGTTGACCAACTCCACGATGAGGTGACGAAGACTCCGCCTCCTCCGGTGGCCAATGACAGTTAACAGATAATAAACCAGATGCTATTAATTTGGAATTATTGCTGCACATTAGTTTTACAGTGTGAATACTCCCTCAGCTCATGAACAATTCATCCATGTTTTGAAAGTGATATTTCTATAGTATCTAATCTGTGTGTGTGTGTGTGTGGGGGGTAGTGGCTTTGACCTGTGGAACCCAGTCGGCTGCAGTTCAGGCTCCTCTAAAAGTTTCACTAATTTAACCATAAAACATTTTTTTATCGTTAACCTTATCTCTATAAACACATCTACTGACATCCCCTCATTCTGAACCGCATCTGCACGGCAACAGCTTAACGTATCACCCGTTATTTAACGTCGATGTGTCCGTTGGGCGCCATATGCCGGGCAACAAAAGCCCCCGTGACCCCTATTGCGACCTTCAATTTAAAAGTAATTTAATCCTTTGTGTGTGGACTGAACCCAACGACTTCCCTTTCTCTTCGCACGCCGTCCTCGCGCGGGACACTTCCCGCCTGACGCCTGACTCCGAGCATCCGTTCCGGCCGAGCGGCGTGCCAAGAGGATTAAAAAAACGAAACAATGGAGTCCTCCCGGGCCACGCCATCTGAACGCCGTTGATCTGGGAGCGCGGTCGTCGGGCCAGGAATGCCGAGTGTAGAAAAAAAACGCTGCGGAACTACGCCGGGTTTGGCTTTCGGATTTTTATTCCCGCTTCTAAAAAGTGACGTGCTCACGCAATTTAGACATCGCGTTCTCTTCAGGGTTCAGACGGTCGTGGGAAACCTGGAAAAGTCATGGAATTTAAAAAATGATTATTTTTTAAAGACCTGGAAAAGTCATGGGGAAAAAAATGTAATCTCCAATTTTTTTAAAGGCCTGGACATTTGTTATATTCATATGTGCATTTAAATAAGTTTTGAATAATTAGTATGCTTTTAAAAGAATGGCGCTTAAAATATAAGCCAGGTATACGCTCTTTCACACTCGCAAATGTTTACCTTAACGTGAAGAGACTTAAATGTTTATTCTTTTAATCTAAACTATTATCTCTCATTCATTTGAGTCATTTTAAGGTTATTTCTGTATGATTTGGAATTCTCATTGTGAGTTTAAATACGACATTTTATCACTTTTTCATGTTTACACCGAGATTTAATCAAACTATTATGTCATTTAGGGTATACTCATGTAGACACGGAGATTTAGATGTTTTTATTCTGTCTATTTTAAATATTTATTCTTTTAATCAAACTATTATGTCATTTAGGGTATACTCATGTAGACACGGAGATTTAGATGTGTTTATTCTGTCCATTTAAAATATTTATTCTTTTAATCAAACTATTATGTCATTTAAGTTATACTCATGTAGACACGGAGATTTCACAAAATGTTTGGTCATGGAAATTTGGTTTTAAAGTCCTTGAAAATTCCTGGACACCGATTGGTCCACACGTGTATGAACCTCTGAGTCTCTTCACCTCCTCTGAGAAAACTTGTATTCATTTTCTTTCTTTCCACTTTTCTGCTGATTGGAAATGAAACGAGTCTTCGCTGTGATTTTAAGACGTGTTGTTTCGCTGTCAAACTCCAGGCTGTCATTTGTTCTATTATTATAATTTCTTCTATTTTCACCCGTCCCGAGATTTAAGCGGGAAACATAACACACGATTTCAACAGGTGATTATGGAAAATTGCTCTAATTTTAGGACAATTGCGATGGACAATAAAACCAGAAGTTTTTTGTGTTGCTTTTCGCATTATTTTGAGAAAAGGGAAGAACAAAAACAGATTTATTAAATCCCCGACTCTGGGCTGTTGTCCATCTTCAAGACAGTGAAGATGAAATATGGAGCGGACTAAGAGCTAAAGCCTCAATAACCTTTTCCATATTGAGTGACGCGTGCCACCTTTTGATTCCCGCTCCTGCACCGAGGACTAATTTTAAAGGTTAAGACCCCCCCCCCCCCCCCCACACGCCGGGTAGACCGAGATCCAAGATATTACACCCGAGTGCATTAAAATCATGCGAAACATGAGAATAAGAGAATTTAGGTCACCGGCGGTAACGACTGCCAGACTTCAGAGAGAAGTTTTGATGTATTGATGATGTAATTCTAACTCTGTTGGGAATGGCGGGGGAGGGGTCGGGCTTCTTCAGTCGCTCGTTCTCTTTGAGGAGGTTACGGGTATTAGCAGGAACCAGCTGATGCCCCCTTTTCCAGCCAGATCGCCCCCCCCATCCCCCCCCCCCCAGACTATTACCCCATGGCCATTGGCTAACCTCAAATTTGCCCCTAATCTCAATTTAATCCTGATAAAAACTAAGAGGAGACAACGCTGACCGAAAAACTAGTAGTCATCTTAAATGATATGGCGAACGTCCTCCCTTATGAATATATCGCATACTTCTCTATTACATAGAGGGGCTTTAATAATCCTGCAAGGGGAAATTAAACAATTTACCCTTTACCATAAATAATGTTTCTATCCATCTAATACAGAAGTATCCTAAATATGAAATTCAATAAATGTGATTGAGGTCAAAGGTCGCCCTCAATGAACCCTGGAGTCCCTCCTCGCCGTCTAGCGAGTGTTTTTCTTTTGTTCCCAACAACACGACCTTGAAACCTTGAGAAGTTCATGAGGCACCTTGTGGATTTTTATTTATTCCAGAAGAAATTATGGAATTATGAATCTTTTGGGTAACCCCCCCCCCGTTGTGTAAATGCCAGTCGGCTGCCGGTGGCTTTCTGCTAACGTAAATGTGGAGGAACCCAAAATGTGCATATACGCCGACCCACGATCGTTCGGTTTCAACGGAAAAGATCTTCTGTTTAGATTACGCCCCCCCCCCCCCCCCCCCACATACACACACACACCATCTCCCATGCTTGCTCAACCGCCAGTCAAACAAAGAACAGCGAACCCCACACCAGCTCACCTTTAACCCCAATCCCCCCCCCTCACACACACACACACATATACACACTCACACCCTGTAAAAGATGAATTAACCCCCTTCAGAGAGTCGGGGGGGCTTTAGAGCAGGGGTCCCCAACCCCCGGGCCGCGGCCCGGTACCGGTCCACGGCTTGGTTGGAACCGGGCCGCGGAAAAAAAGTGAATAAAAAAAGTTGTAATTTTTTTTTTAATCAGTCGGAAAAATATCTTATTTTGAAAAAGGAGCGGATACACCCTTGTGTACGTCTGAGCCGTGTTCAGGAGTCTTAAAGTTCGGGTTTATCGCTGCAGGCGAGTCTCACGCGCCGAACCCTCTGCTGGCGGCACAGTGCCAAAGAATCTTAAAACATATTCAACCTGTTCAATGAATTCTGTCACTTCAGGGAAATGACAACTGTTTTCAAGTTGGCCGATAAAGTCGCTGCTGCAGGGCGAGTGAACAGCGGAACATTCTACATGTTTCAGACGTTGACCGGGTGGAAGAGGCTTTTAAAAGAGTTTGAGCGGTACTCCAACCGCAAAAGACCCGACTGCAAAAGAATAGACCTGCAACCCATTTGTAAACAAACCCATCCGGTGAATCGAGCCCGTCCGAGCTAGAAGAACATGTGTTGGAGATGCAAATGACGGTGGCCTGAAGGGACATTTCACACAACAACTCTGCCTGTTCTAATGACAGCGACCAGAACTCGGTTAGGAGCAGCGGACCAAACACACGTCTGTCGCCGTCTCCATTAGCGGCTCGTTGCAGGTCAACAAGCACGGCTCACACTCAGTCGGCGTAATGATGAGTTGTAGTTTTGGCATGTTATGCCCTTCGTATAATTGTATGACGTCAGATTTATTACGTCATTTATATTGCCGGTCCGTGAAAATAATTTCTGACACGGAACCGGTCCGTGGCTCAAAAAAGGTTGGGGACCGCTGTGCTGGAGGACCGGACAAAAGGAGCCTCGCCGAGTGTCTCTCCGATCGGAGCGTCCCCGGTGACCACCGGCTCTGTGTGTCACGGGGGGGGGGGGGGGGGGGGTGATGAGGGGGGGCTTGCTAGTTGGCTCTAATCTCCTTGAAGATGAAGACCCCCCCCCCACCCCGTTAGGTCCCCTGAGCACGGGGGGGGGGGGTCGATCTACAGCCGTACGCCAACACACTCCCGGCTGTCGCCCGCCGGCAGCGCTCACACACTAGCCCCCTCACTCCCTCCCTCTCTCTCTCTCTCTCTCTCTCTCTCCCCACACACACACACACTTCCTCTCTCACTCTCTCCGATGCAGGCGCGCACACAAGCTTCTTTCTCTCACTCCACCTCTCCCCTCTCTCCTCTCTCTCTCTCCTCTCTGTCGTCATTCTGTAGCCGCACCGACGCGCTCCGTCCACTTTTGGTTCACGGCTCCCTCTCTCTTCTTTTTTCTTCTTCTTCTTTTTCTCCTCCTTTCGTCAGCTCTGATCCCGGGAAAGCCGCCGTCTCTCCGTCTCTCTCTCTCTCTCCATCCTCCCGCGCCAGCGTTTCCAGCGAGCTTCCACGAGTGTTACGCCGAGCGAGCGATCGGGATGGTGTGAGAGGAGAGAGGACAGCAGGGGTGAGAGAGAGAGCGGGGGGGAATTCAGAGGAGAGAGAGAGAGTGTGCTCTTGTGGTAAAGAAAGAAGAGGACAAGAAGAAGAAGAGGAGGACACTTTGATTCTGGGATCTCGTGGATTAAACCGGCCGCTGCGTCTCTCAAGTGTCCCGCCGAGAGGTGAGTGTGTCTTCTCTCTCTCTCCATCCCCCCTTCCCCCTCCAGGTATTTCCACCCGGCAACTCCTCGGCTACTTCGCCGCTTCTTGCCGGTGTCATCCCCCCTTTTTTTCAGCAAAAAAAGAAACCCGGCAAACTGTCAATTAGAGCAGATTGTTGTGGTTCCCCCCCCCCCCACACACACACGTGTGTACCCCCCCCCCCCGAGCTCGACCCCGTTTGCAGGGGAGTTTGTTTTAGTGGATTTACATATGAAAGGCTTTTTGAACTCTGCCAGCAGTGTGTTCTCTTTTTTTTTTTTCTCTCTCTACCCGACACCGATTAACGCCGAGTTCATAGGCGGGTTTACGTGACTCCTAACCGGTTCTGTGACTCCTAACCGGTTTACATGTCTCCTAACCGGTTCCGTGACTCCTAACCTGTTTACATGTCTCCTAACCGGTTCCGTGTCTCCTAACCGGTTTACATGTCTCCTAACCGGTTCCGTGTCTCCTAACCGGTTTACATGTCTCCTAACCGGTTCCGTGACTCCTAACCTGTTTACATGTCTCCTAACCGGTTCCGTGTCTCCTAACCGGTTTACATGTCTCCTAACCGGTTCCGTGTCTCCTAACCGGTTTACATGTCTCCTAACCGGTTCCGTGTCTCCTAACCTCTTTACATGTCTCCTAACCGGTTCCGTGACTCCTTACCGGTTTACATGTCTCCTAACCGGTTCCGTGACTCCTAACCTCTTTACATGTCTCCTAACCGGTTCCGTGACTCCTTACCGGTTTACATGTCTCCTAACCGGTTCCGTGTCTCCTAACCGGTTTACATGTCTCCTAACCGGTTCCGTGTCTCCTAACCTCTTTACATGTCTCCTAACCGGTTCCATGACTCCTAACCTCTTTACATGTCTCCTAACCGGTTCCGTGACTCCTTACCGGTTTACATGTCTCCTAACCGGTTCCGTGACTCCTAACCTCTTTACATGTCTCCTAACCGGTTCCGTGACTCCTTACCGGTTTACATGTCTCCTAACCGGTTCCGTGTCTCCTAACCGGTTTACATGTCTCCTAACCGGTTCTGTGACTCCTAACCTCTTTACATGTCTCCTAACCGGTTCCGTGACTCCTTACCGGTTTACATGTCTCCTAACCGGTTCCGTGACTCCTAACCGACAACTGTGTGATTCTGATAAAAATTGAATGAAATAGTCCGACGACTCGATGTGCACGGGGTTTGTTTATTTTTAATAATGAAAGAAAGAAAGGAAGGACAGCTCGCGGAGCTGCTCTCAGCTGAGGCGGGGGGGGGGGGGGCGACGGCTCAATCGCAGGCCTGAGATCCTTTTGTCTGCGCCCAGCGGGCGCATGGCGGCGGCGTAATTAGTGGCGTGGAGAAGAGGATCAGGGAGCGACGATCTGCAACGGGGATACCAACGAGGCAGAGACACAGGACCCCCCCTCCCCTCCCATTTTGCAGTGGTAGATGCTCGTTTTTCAGGCAGGAAAATAAAAGACAATAAACCACAACATATAGACATTACCCCCCCCCCCCCCCCCACGCGGCGAGCTCCGTCTGCCGCCCCCGCGTTGGATTGTTTCGTCAGCGGTTCCACTGGAAGTTGTTAAAACATCAACTTTAGCATCCCTCTGAAGGCTCCGGGGCTCCGTCGGTCCGCGTGGCCGTCAATCATCCCACATGGCGGCCGTCACTCTCTCTCTCTCTCTCTCTTTCTTCTTTGTTTTATTTTGAAAGACCAATGCGCATCGCTGTTTTTATTACATCAGAAATGAAAAAGAGAGATCACACGCTCCACGTCCTCGGGGCGGAGCGTGGCACCATTTGGAGTCCCACTGAACAGAAGCCTCGTGAACTCTCAACACAGGTTTAAAAAATACTTTGAGATTAGATTTAGAAGAGATGGAGAGATGGCGAGAGAGCGGGAGAGAGAGAGAGAAAGAGAGAGGCAAAACAGTTGCTCTACCTTCAGCACATCTAAGTAACTCACTCTGGTGTCGGAGGTTTTCTTATCAGCTCTCGGCTGAAAAACACCTGCTTAGGAATAATCAAATTACACTGCGAGGAGTCCACCTCCAAGAGGGAGGAGGGAGGAGAGAGGAAGGGGGAGAGGAGAGAGGGAGGGGGGAGAGGAAGGGGGAGAGGAGAGAGGAGAGGGGGAGAGAGGAGGGAGGAGGGAGGAGAGAGGTAAAGGAGAGAGGAGAGGAGGAAGGAGGACACAGAGGAGACAGTGTGCAGGGAATGAGCATTCAGGGCACGCGGCCACCGACCACTCAGGTATCAGAACAGCATGGGAGGCCGAACCGGGGGGGGGGGGGGCGTGAACCGAGGGGGCGTAGCGTGAAGCGGGGGGGCGTGGCGGAACGGTTCATGTTCGGGGGGGGGGGGTTCAAAAGCTCCCGTCCCGTAGGACCGGAGGAACCCGGGCGGCTGCATGCAACGCGTCGGGAAGAATTTCTGATCGGGCCGTAACTCACGGACCGGGCCGCCTGAGCGTAACCACGGCGATCAGTCACCCGCGGTTGTGTACCTTTTGGGGCTTTAAAAAAAAGATAAACGACAAAAAAAAATCAATACTTGGGAGATTATTATGAGGTCTCCAGACTCTCTTTACCTTTTGGCTCACTCCCCCCCCCCCCCCCCCCCCACCGTTTTAACATCACTCCGCTCTAAATCAGGTGTGTCTGAGTGTGTGTGCCTGTGCCTGTGTGTGTGTGTGTGTGTGTGTGTGTGTGTGTGTCCGTCCGCCTGTCTGCCTTCCTGTCGCGATAAGATGCAAAAAGCCGACTGTCAGGAAGCGGCCGCTCAGTTTAAAGCCTCTGAATGCTAAACAGGAAGTGCATTCGCTGTGTTGTCCGGATGGGCTCTCGAGGCCGAGCCCCCCCACAAACACACACACACACAACCGAGCCCCCCCCCCCACAAACACACACACACACACAACCGAGCCCCCCCCCCACAAACACACACACACACAACCGAGCCCCCCCCACAAACACACACACAACCGAGCCCCCCACAAACACACACACACAACTGAGCCCCCACAAACACACACACACACTGAGCCCCCCACAAACACACACACAACTGAGCCCCCACAAACACACACACACAACTGAGCCCCCACAAACACACACACAACTGAGCCCCCCACAAACACACACACACAACTGAGCCCCCACAAACACACACACAACTGAGCCCCCACAAACACACACACAACTGAGCCCCCACAAACACACACACACAACTGAGCCCCCACAAACACACACACAACTGAGACCCCTCTGACCCCCTGGTCTCCGGCGATCATCGAGACTTCCCAGAGACCTCAGGTCCGGCGGTGGCGTGATGACCTCCTCCTCCTCCTCCTCCTCCTCCTCGTCTCGATGGCCGCCGCCTTCTCGCTCTTTATTTATATCCATTTGTCTCGTTTGTTTCTGCAGCTTTTGGTTTTTGTTTTGGACACGCCGGTTTGTTTCCTCTCATTTTGGTCAAAATAAAACAAGCAACAACAAAAAAGCTCTGCGGAGGAAATAAAACAACTCGCAGAATTGTGGAGCGCCTGATGCTTCCTCTTCTTCATCTTCTTGTTCTTCTCCTTCTTGTCCACCTTCTCCTTCTTCCATTTCTCCTTGTTCTTTTTCTTCTTCTCCTTCTTGTTCTTCTCCTTTATGTTCTCCTTCTTCTTGTTCTTCTTCTTTGTGTTCTTCTCCTTACTCTTCTTCTGCTTTTTCTTTTTTTCCTACTTCTCCTGTTTGTTGTTCTTCTTCTTCTCCTTTTTCTTCCTCTTCTTCCTCTTCTTCTTGTTTTCTGGAAAGCAAAACAAATACCCGTCCCATGTGGTGTCCGCACGCCGTTTGAAGTGAACAGACAGAAAGGAGTTACCTGAAGGCACCGTTTGCGAGGACACGTCAGCTCTGCCCTGTGATCACGTGGGACGGGGGATGGAGGGATGGAGGGATGGAGGGAGGGGGCGTGGCTTCTGCGATACGGCGTGCGAGTTCGAACATCGATTCTCGCTCCGGCCGTGGCTCATCTTCTAGAACGACGACATTTGGTGAAGAGAAAGAAGAGAAAGAAGAGAAGATCTCCATCGATAGAATGAATCTGCTTTTCATCAGACGCCACCGACTGAGGAGAACAATGAGGTCCATTGTCTCTCCTCCTTTTGTTCGGATCGGCTGTTCGTGAACTTTCTCTCATATGCTGAGATGTCTTAAAAAGAAGAAGGAGAAGAAGAAGAAGGAGAAGAAGAAAAAGATGAGGAAGAAGAAGGAGGTGGAAGAGGAGGAGGAGAAGAAGATTAAGAAGAAGAAAAAGACGAAGAAGAAGGAGGAGGAAGAGGAGAAGAAGACAAAGAAGGAGGAGGATGAGGAGAAGAAGAAAATTAAGATGAAGAAAAAGACGAAGAAGAAGGAGGAGAAGAAGAAGAGAAAGAAGAAGAAGGAGGAGGAGAAGAAAAAGACCAAGAAGGAGGAGGAGGAGAAGGAGGAGAACAAGAAAAAGACAAAGAAGAAAAAGACGAAGAAGAAAAAGAAGAACCCTTTCTATCTTTTCTTTATACATTTATTCCATTTTTTTTCTGAGTACATTTGACCCCACCTGTTGATAGAAGCCACCAGCCTCATCTCCTCATCTCCTGATCTCCTCAGCTCCTCATCTCCTCATCTTCTCAGCTCCTCAGCTCCTCATCTCCTCATCTCCTCAGCTCCTGATCTCCTCATCTCCTCAGCTCCTGATCTCCTCATCTCCTCAGCTCCTCATCTCCTCATCTCCTCAGCTCCTCAGCTCCTCCAGGTGGATGACGGTCGGCGCTCCTTCGCCGATGACTTCGCTCTATTTACCGTTCGTGAAGTCGTGGAGTCTCCATAACTTCTGCGTGCGCTGAAGGGATTCATAACGTGTTTTTCATAACGTGTGTCTTCATCGCTCGCCAGCGGCCGGAATACAAGGCAATTAGTGCGGTGTACCCCCCCCCCCCCCCTTACTTAGCATTTATGATCAAAAGGCTTTTCCACCTGACACCTTATTAATCATCGGGAATTCCGGTCTCAACTATAAACGATCATCTCTCTCTCGGCCCGGGTCCCTCAACTCCCAGAACCGTAAACACAACCTCCTCGGCCCCCGATGGCAACTAGGGAAAGATTTCCTGTCACGCAGGTGAATGACTATTAGTTTACTGGCCCTGGAGGCCGAGGAGATCGTAATGATTCGGAGAGAGAGGGCGCTCGGGGGCCTTTTCATTATAAGGGACCGTGTGGCGCCGGAGCGCTCGCTCCGGCAGGAAAGCGCGAGGTGGAAATAGATATCGGGAATACGGCCGTTCTGATGTGAATTGATTAATCTGGCCGAGGACTCCGAGGCTATCGGCGTACTTATTATTTTATTTTTCATTATTATAAGATAATGGCTTCGAGAGTGTGAATAAAATGCATGTTTATGTTGCCTTAAATGTTGGAGGGTCTCTATGTTATTATAAGATAAGATACTTTGATAGTCGATTCATCCTGTTAGTCTCGAGGAAACAAAAAAGAACGTGACATCGGAACTTCGGTAGTTTTGACCAAAAGGCAGCCGAACATTGAAAGTGACGTTGTTTTTATCTTGGAAATATTGATAGTAACAACATTTTATTGTCATAAAACCGTATAATGATACTGGGATACACACAGAAACATGAAGGGGCCATCTGGAACCGAAAATGGTTCTTCAGAGTAATGCCATAGAAGAACCATTTATGGTTCCGCAAAGAACCTTTCAAACCAGGGTTCTTTAAAGTACCATTTCTTTAAAGATTTCTTCAAAGAACCGATAAAGGTGTCTAACAGAACCTTTAAAACATGGTTATTTAAGGAACCATTTCTGGTTCCACATAGAACCTTTCAAACCAGGGATCTTTAAAGAACCATGTCCTTAAAGAGTTCCTCAAAGAACCTCTAAAGGTGTCTCAAAGAACCTTCAAAACATGGTTCTCTAAGGCACCATTTCTGGTTCCACAGAGAACCTTTCAAACCAGAGTTTTTTAAAGAACCGATAAAGGTGTCTCACAGAACCTTCAAAACATGGTTCTTTAAGGCACCATTTCTGGTTCCACAGAGAACCTTTCAAACCAGGGTTCTCTAAAGAACCATTTCCTTAAAGAGTTCTTCAAAGAACCTCTAAAGGTGTCTCAAAGAACCTTCAAAACATGGTTCTTTAAGGCACCATTTCTGGTTCCACATAGAACCTTTCAAACCAGAGTTTTTTAAAGAACCGATAAAGGTGTCTCACAGAACCTTTAAAACATGGTTATTTAAGGAACCATTTTTGGTTCCACATAGAACCTTTCAAACCAGGGATCTTTAAAGAACCATTTCCTTAAAGAGTTCTTCAACGAACCTATAAAGGTGTCTCAAACAAAAAATGGTTCTTCAGTAGGTAATGGTTCTTCGTAGAACCACAAAGCCTTTAAAGAACAATTTAAGAACCATTACTTTTCTGTGGGTAGGAAGGTAAGATTGAAGAAAACACCACAGACACAGTGTTCGTGTGTGTGTGTGTGTGTGTGTGTGTGTGTGTGTTTAAGGTACAGACAGGATAAGTCTGTGAATTGTTCATAATATTAAAGCATTGTATATTTTTTTTTAAATCTCACATCTGTTGTCATTTTCCATCTGTAAACTTGTAAACTAGCATTCTTCAGTCATATCACATATTTACATGCTACTTTCTCATGAGGCTTTATAATGATGTTCATTCATATGATCTTATGATACATGTGTAATATTATTAAACTGAATAAATAAGCATTCTGTTGCGTTGACGCCTCAAGCTAGCAGCCGACATGTCGCCGTTTCCCCCTGAAATTAATTCTGCGCGACACATTAAACGTCCCTTCTTATTCATCCACGTCAGGACTCATCTTCATTTCATTAAAATCTAAATGTGCTCCTTTAAATCACATCGTTTCCTCGGTGCGGCCGACGCCGCCCACCATCCCCGCGTAGCGCCGCTCATAAACTATAACGCTTCATCATTCTGCTTAACGCACTAGAGCGAGTTCCCCGGCGCGTAGATGACTTAAAATGCAAACGGAGCATCGCGCGTACTGTTTGTTTTTTCCATCTGTTCAGTAAACGCATCACGGTTTGTCACTCCTGATGCGTGAATCATCTCTCTGACACCGTGCTGGAGAAGGCAACCTCAAGTCATTCGAAGAGGAAGGAAAAACTCCCCCCCCCCCCCCCCTCTGTCATTGCGGCGACCTTTTAAAAGTCTGTTTTAAGACGCCACGGGACTTTATTGTCTCGATCGATCGATGATGGATTGAATCCCGGTTGAGGTATTTTTTTATTTTATTTCCCCCTTTTATAAAAGCCGTTAATGTAACACGAGCATCTTTAAGCCACAGACGGCAGAGATGGGGCGACTGAGGGTCAGCGGCTAGCAGGTCCGTCTTTCAATCAGGGGGTTGGCGGTTCAATCCCCGCCGTGGTCGATGTGTCCTTGAGCAAGACACTAAACCCTGAATTCTTCCCTGTAGCTGTGTCTACGGTGTGTGAATGTAAGATGATTGTAAGTCGCTTTGGAGAAAATGACATTCAATGTTAACTTTAGACAAACACATTTTTAAAACATTTGATGTGAAAAAGTCCTCATTTACCCGGCGATGGCCGGCTGATTGGAGCAATAGACCCGCGGACTTGTGATAATGCGATGCAACTTAATTAACGTTAATCTGCGAGGGAGAAGCGAAACGTTTGAAAACCAATCAGAAGCGACCCGATCTGAACCGTGACTCTGAACTGTGGGCTTAGATGAGAGCGTGAGGACAAAGGAACACTTCCCTCTGTATCCAGCCATGCTTATCTTCTAACAAATGCCTCAGTGAAAAAATGTCATTGAGGAGATAGAAGGGGGGGGGGCGGGGGAGCAGGGACATCGCCATCTGTTTCTTAGTTCCCTATTCAGAAGAGTCACGATTTAACATGAAATTACTCCCCTCCCCCTCTGCACCTAAATCATCGTGACTCTTAAGGACATCTTTTTGTGTACAGGCACTTTTCCTCAACAGCGTACCATTTAAAATGGGGGGCCTTTATATAAAGCACGGACCTGGGGGAGTGATGAAGCATTACACTCCCACCATTAAATAGAATAAGAAATCATCTTGACAGACGCTATATCTCGGCCCCGGTGAGTCTTCTCATGAGCGAGACTTCCTCAAGGTCAGCGTGGTCGTACTTTCCCCACTGTGTGCAGAGCCGGTGATGAATAGGACACAGTGCAAGTGTGTGTGTGTGTGTGGGGGGGGGGGGAGATTTAAGGGGGTTAATATATTGTGTTTACCTGTGAGGAGAGGCCGCCAGAGAGCACCGTGTTCCTCGGCGGCCGGCCGAAGATTAAAGAGCCGAGCGCTTTTTCAACTGTTAGTGTCAAAAAGTTTCAGAAGTAGAAATTCATCTGCGGCTAGTCCCCCCACCCACCAAAAAAATAAGAAATCAAACAAGGCCGAAAAAAGCTTAGTCGACTTCCTTTAAGCCGAGGTATCGGGTTTGAAACTTTCTGAATGACAACATTTTAAAAAAGTGTTTAAAAAAGTGTCACATTGAGGGAGCCTGCTGTAAAAGTAGTGACTGGAAAACCACAGACCGCATACTGGTGAGCCAAGAGGGGGTCTAAAAAGTTTGATATGCTCATATGTAGAGAAGCCCCAATCACGATACCGTTAATAAGCAACATCGGCCGATACTGACAGTTTTTTGTTGCTGTTTATTTGTCTTATTAAAGCTTTGGTATTCATGAAAAACTCAACAAATTCTAATTATTAAACCTTTTCAAATGGCACTTGCACTACCTTTGGTTATTTGCATAATAACTCACAAGTTAAAAAGGTGAAGCAATACTTCTTTGGATTAAAAAATTTGTTCTAATTAACAAATTTAACAAAATCAATCATTTTTAATTATACATTATTAGTTCAAACCGTTCACATTTCCCTCTAATATCTTTCACATTGCTGTGAAAACATCTCCCTTCAAACAACTTGATTTATTCAGGTTTCTTGCCAAAAAAACTACCTTTTAAGCGGATTACTTTTGAACAAATGATAAGCGTAATTTGTTTGCTGAATATCGGCCAATCCCTATTCAGCTCAAAGAAAGAAGGTCATGAGCTGTTTTTGTGGTACACGGTGGATAGACGTACTCTGGGTATTATCTTCAGAGCGGTTTTTGGGGGTACACGGTGGATAAACATACTCTGGGTATTATCTTCAGAGCTGTTTTAGGGGTACACGGTGGATAGACGTAGACACCAGCTCTGGGTGTTACCTTCAGAGCATTTTTTAAGATTACCTCAAGTCTATTTTTGTGGCAAGGCCGGACAAAGCAGAATAAAGTATTGCCAAAATATCACACATTACGACGAGGTCGACCACACTACGGAGGGCACAAATGCATTTATAGTGTGTTTCAAAGAAAAAAAGGGCAGCGTTTTGAAAAGGAGAGAATTGGAATCGAGAGAGTCTGGATTTTGACAATCAAAATGCTTTTTGGTCGGCGCAGCAGATGAAAATGTGGCCAAAGTATCAAAAACGTTTTTTCTTGCCTCGCCCACAAAGAAAAGCGGCTGGTAAAGACTCCACCGTAGGGACCGTAAGAAAAGTACCTCAGCAGCAGCATCGGTGGCTACACCGCGTTATCTTCAAAGTGTTGCCGCTGCCATTCGTGTGGATGCATGCAATTTGCAAAGGTGGAGGGAGAAAAGAAGAAGGGAATCGATCCTGCATTTGATTTTAAAGGTTGAAATTAAAAGTTAATTTTGATAGATTTTTCCCCCGAATCGTGACACCCCTAGTAATAATGCTTCTTAATTGTTTATAAATGAGTAATGTGTGTAACATAAATCACAAGTGGTTATGTTTGTGTCCATGCATTGACCTCATTAAGCCGCGTCCATATACATAGAGGCCGTTCACTTTTATGTGTTTGTTTTCTGTAGTTCTAAATGCTACTAAAATGGAGGCAGGCTCACAGTAGGGGCCATTGGGCTCTTTGTAGCCGCCATTGGGCTCACAGTAGGGGCCATTGGGGTCTCAGTAGGGGCCATTGGTTCTGACTAACCTTTCGTGGGTCGGTATTGACTGTTGTTCATGCGAGCGGAACCAGGAGCCGGAGGAAGGCTCGGGGGCTCCGTGTTCGACAGCTGTGACCCGGCCCGCTGAGTTTCACTGATGAGCTTGGGTCCCTCGACTTCATCGTGCGGAGCATAAACAACAATATGTGCCGGACTGACACATCTATCACATTTCGTGTACGGAGCCATGAATCACAAATAACTCAGGCTACGCCTTGGGGAAACATCTTAACTTGAAAATTGGATGACTTTGTGAATTCAATAACTTTATCCGGACATAACCCATGTGGTGTTATTAAAATTGTATAAAGGGCCCGTTCCTCAATTTGATTTCCTGTTCGTGTGGGAGGTTTTTGATCTAAAATGGACCTGAGCTCCTGCGGTAACTTGCACCCATAAACCATTCACAGTAAGGGGGTGGATTTCAGATCTCACAATCTTTAAACCAAATCCCGATTCTGGTAAAAAAAGAAAAGTTTTTTTTCTCTCTATTAACTTCTGCAACAGGAAGTTTCCCGTTACACTTTCACTTGTTCGCAAAGGAATATGCGGCCTTCTTCTCTTTGTCTGTTTCAACCATGTGAGATCGTAGCGTCATCCCCCCCCAAAAAGCTAAATAGTCTCTTTAAAAATAGGCATTGCCTCTTTTGGGGTTGGATTTCACTGAATCTCCTTCCCCTTGAGTGCCATAGACGTGAAGACACGGGAGAACCAGAGAGGTTTTCTGAACGGACTCTGGTGCTCGGAAACACGACCACTTATATCCACAGGGACCGCCAAAATCAACAAAAAAACTATTGACTAGTAACTATTTAAATACATCCTAGTCCTCGACTGCATTTTTGGGTTTATCTCACGTCATGTTTTGCATGTTTTGTATGTATTACATGTTGTCCTTTCAGTTGACCTTAGAAATATTAGCGGCCGCTGAGGCGTCAGCTGACGGGGAACCAGTTAATAATCTAATAAACTAAAGTACCACGTACAGTAAAATGCTACTTACTGATGAGAAATTGCAGATATCGCTTGTTGTTCAGGGATAGTTTAGAATTTGACGAAGCCCAAAAGTATCCTCTTTGTCGTTATGCAGAACTATTCTGCGTCAGCCATCAATTAGCATTCTTTCTGACACTCAGACACACAGTCATAATATATTCACTGTAAAATGCCGCAAATAAACAACAACTTCTGAGCTATTTTGATTGCGATAGATGCTGTTTTGTTGAAAATATCCCACGTAGTGCAACAGCAACTCGCCGTGATAAACTTCCCTTCCAACAGGCGTCGGTAAAAATCCTCACGGGGATGATTTACTCCGTTAACTTCACTCCCGCAGAAAATAAACATTTCCCCTCCAAGAATTATAACTAAAATCACACGGCGGATGTTGTTTGGTCTCCACCTGGTAATGCATGTGACCGCGTGGCATTTAGTTCATTTTAGATGTACAAATCGTCCATGAACACTGGAATTAATTATTTTAAAAAATCAGACTAACTGGGACGTGACTCATTCGGAGAAACACATGGATGGGCTGTTATCATATGAGCATGAGTTACATAATTAACAGTTGCTCTGGGGAAATCATGGGTTTGAGGCTTCGTTCGGAGCTGCCGGGAGGAAATGAAGCAGCGGCGTCATGTCGTCAGACAGATGATGTCTCACAGCAGCTGCTCATCAAGCCCTAATCAAGTTTTAGCCCCCGCATTTAAAAAAAATCTTCATATAGATTCCTTTTTTTTGTTGCCACACTCAACATGAACATTTGGGGAATTCACACGAGCGTGGATGCAATTTCTCGTTATTAATAACCACGATTCCAACCATGTACATTTATTAATTCGCTATTCCATCGGGAATCCAACGAAATGCGTTTAAAATACTAAATTATAAAATAATCTAAAAAAAGACTGAAATCATCAAATATTCCTTCATCTACAGGGATTGAAGTCAGAGTGATGCAATCAATCTAAGTCCACTGGAAAGGACTTTAACCTATTTCATCATGGTATCACATTACCCATGCATAACTTACTGCCAACAATAAGAGAGGGAAAAGAAAAAAGGAACACAGCTCGCAGAATCTGTGAATTCTTTTAACCCTTGTGTTGCCTTAGGGTCATTTTGACCCGACTCAATATTACACCCTCCCCCCGCCTTTGGGTCATTTTGACCCGATTCAATGTTTCACCCTCCTGTTACCTTTATATTTACGAACATATTTTACCCTTTGGGTTCAATTTGACGCCAGCAATTAAAACCTCCAGAAAATTATTAGAATTAATATTGTTTTCCAAGTTTAAGTGTGAGGCACTTTATGTTTGTTTGTTGACTACCGAAAGAACACCGACATTAAACATTGAATGGGGTCAAATTAATCCTAAAGCGGGGGGAGGGTGTAATATTGATTCGGGTCAAAATGACCCTAAGGCAACACAAGGGTTAAATCACTTCTTAAAACCCATTTTTATAGAACATCTTTTAAGTGATCTTGTCCTTTTATGCAGATCTTTAGTTCCCCTAATTTAGTTTAAAAAATAATTATATTTTGTATTTTTTTATTTATATATATATATCTGTAGAGCACTTTGTAAACTTTGTTTTTAAAGGTGCTATATAAATAGAGTTACTATTATTATTATTATTATTACTTTGAGCTCGTTTTTTATATCCACTTCAACCCTCAGAATTATGGATAAACAACTTCTCTTTACGTTCCCGGGGATGATTTCCCTCCTTTTAAGGAATGGGCGTCGTTAACCTGCTCCAGGCAATCGCTTTTCAAAGTTTACTTGCAAACTGGAACTGAATAATGTAGAGAATGGGAGAGAAAAAAATGCGCAGTGTGAAGTTATTCATAAGCCTTTTATCGCCATTGTCAGCATTAGACTTCCATCTATTCAATATTTGAATACAGCTTGCAAAGAATAAAGTACAAATGGGAAAGGGAGCTCCTCTCTGCGGGACTTTTAGGACCAAAGATATTACATACGATCCAGAATACAGGATGAGCCGCTCTAAAACTCAGTCGGGGGGGGATGTATTAGAGGTGTTTCCTTATCCCGGTAAATAATGAAAAGACATTTCTTAAAATATTTTTGCCATCTCAAATTCAGAAGTCAATATTGTTGATCGTTAAAACCAATTTCGGTTCTATTGTCAGACAATCCCTGGAATTCATTTTTGGTTTTCTTTCTCTTTTTTTTAAACGGGGGTTGTCACTTCTTCTTAAGTGAAAGTTGAAACGCACACTACACACACACACAGGCAAAAGCAAACAGAGTTGTTTTACCAACAATAGAAACAGCGTGCTGCAGACAGGCCTTCGCTCGTTGGCGAGGCATTTTCTTCGCGAAACCCTCGTGCCCCTGGCTCCGCCCCCTTTTCCCTCTGACGCTATGCGCTATCCCGGCGTACGCACCGTTGACCCAGCGAGACGGAGAGGACTAATGCTTCATCTAGGATATTGCTTTCTCATTACGGCCTCTCTCCCCGCGGCCACTCGCGTGATAACGGTTTGATTAAGGCAGTTATGTGGCTGGGGAACCGGAAAAGAGCTCACCTTTTTAATAACCGCCCGGCTGACTGACGAGGCTAACGACGTTGAACTCCGATGTTTGATTCTGCAGCTTTCAGAATCCCTGGAAGAGAGGAATCAATGAACAATGCTAATACATTGTTTGCAACACACCAGAAGGTGGATCTCGCTGGCATTTCATTCTGAATGGTGTTAGGTTGTAATAGTTTATTTTAATTATCCACATGTACAGAGGAAGTCTCATGCTTTAAATTAATACGTATAGAAAGATAATATAATAGGAAATATTAGGGAGAATATTGATGTTGTTGTTAATGTGTTATGAAGCATAGGGGTACTGTTTACGCAATGCAAATGTAAATGGCAAGAATGAATGTATGTTGCATGGGAATGAACGTGAGTTAGTATTTCAGATTGTTGAAGCCGGTTGAAGCCCGTGACGTGACTTTAATGCAATAACAGACGGGACTTTCATTATGAAAATATTTGTTTAGCAACTTGACCGGAAGTGACGTTTTACACCAGGGGTCGTGACGTTTGACCCCTCCATTTTGATAGCGGGACTTTTATCCAACAGGAAGGTGTTAGAGCAGGGGTGGGCAAACTTTTTGACCTGCGGGCCACATTCGGTTCAAAAATGTGACAGAGGGGCCGGGCCAGGAGCATTTGGACACGCAATGTAATTTATTAAACCTGGAGATTGCGTCTGTTTTTTATACATTTCAATTTAAGGTGAAAAATTAAAGTAATCAACATTTACTGGAAAGAGATCAATGGAATCACTTTCAACATTCAAAACAAATTATTTCCCAACGAAATACTCAAGCTCAATAATTTCTAATTGTTTTAAACACCGCAAAATAATGGACGGATTGTCCTGAGAGATAGACTGTATTAAATATCCTGCCTGCAGCAGAAACTAGAAAGGGGTCTTTAAATTGAGGGCGATGTGCGGCGTCATCTGGTCAGCATGTGTAAGAACCGTCACAAACAGACTGACAGCGCTTTACTCGAGAAAAGATGACCCTAAAGCTGACAATTGAAGTTCGATGTTTAAAAATTATTCATATCTCTTCTGAAAACACACCTTTACTCATGTGGACGAACTGTTTTGGTGTTTGAAATTGGTTTACCAAAGGTCATAGGTTCACAAAAGCAGTGAAATATCTGAATACAATGCTAGATACATGTAATTGCACTTGTCCATCCTGGAGAGGGATCCTCCTCTGTTGTTCCTGAGCCGATGTGAGGTCAAAGGTCAAAGGTCAGGGATGTCTATATGCACAGATTGTAAAGCACTCCGAGACAAAATTGTAATTTGTGAAATTGGGCTCTACAAATAAACTGAATTGAATAAATGAGGAAAACCAAATTTTGTATGAACGTTTTTTTAGTAAAAATGATGTGGCCTGTCACACATTCACCAAAATGATAAAGATGGGACTGAGAAATGACTTCATATTGCAGATAAAGTTTCATGGGGTGTGTGTGCAAATAAAAAATGACCATTACATTATTATTTTTTTATAAATATGTATTGTACATTTAAAAAAAAAATTCTACATTATATACATGTTGTGAAATAGAAAACAGAACACAACTATTGACAGACTATTTACAATATGGCTTCACTATAATAACATCATGTCATCGTGTCACGAGACCACTCTGCTGGCCGGGCAGGTGGAGCTGCAGGTGGAGCTGCAGGTGGAGCTGCAGGCGCTGGTGAATCCTCTCTGGAAATATAATACAAGACTAGTCAGCACTGCGCACAAGTTACGGACACCGGGACGGACACCGTGACACGTAACGATGTAAAGACTCTTACCCGGTCCAAGTGGCTCTCTTCTGGCTGCGTGTTCCTCCTCGTGGCTCTGCAGCTCCTCCAGGCTCCGCGCTGCTCGCCAAAATCACTGCGGCTGTTTCTAAATGAGCCTCACCTGTGTGGTGGGCGGGTCCTTTGTGATTTACTGAGTGTTCATTGGTTGTTTTTTTCGCAAAATGTTGACAGACGAACGGATTGACAAATCATGGTGAAGGGTTTTGTGTGACGAGAACTTTCCGCGCCAACGCACACCGGAAGTAAACAAAGTCGCGATTTGGACAAGTTCGGCGGGCCGGATTAAAAAGCCTAACGGGCCGGATGTGGCCCGCGGGCCGTAGTTTGCCCATGTCTGTGTTAGAGGCTGAACTAATCTTTGAGAGGTGATGATTGGCTGATTTTGCGACTAATACTCTGTACTACTCCTGAGCCTTGATTTTTTGTTTACACTTCTTCCCATTAAATATCGTTAAACTTAATTCACGCGCATCCGGAGCCTGATGTCCATCATCTGCCAAGTGCCCAGTTCAGTGACTCTTATAATGGCGACCAGTCCAATGGGCTACGGTAACATCACTGAACAAGAAAAAGCCGCAGTGACTAAATATAACTATCAAATTAATCGCCGGCTATTTTGATAATCGATGAATCCGTTAGTGTAATGAGAGAATATTTTTTTAAAGAGAAAGAAATGGCCGAATTTTCTAATTTCAGCTTCTTAAAATGTGAATCTTTTTCTTTTGTTCCCGCTCCGCAACTGATACGCTGTGACTTATGTGACTGTTATTGCGTTATTACCAAACAAGTAATCGATTAATGGAGAGGACAAACCGGCGGATTAATCATCGGCAGGCATCGGGTTGCGGGCCCGAGAGCGAGACGGTCGTATTTCAGCCGCCTCTCCCGAAGTCACACGTTGCATCATCCATCTGCAAGTGAAGTGATGCATGGGGTGGGGAGGGGGAGGGGGGCGGAGTAGAAGAGTCCACTTCAGTGGAATAAAGAGACTATCATACCTTCAAGGATGCTTTGATTAAACTCTCTCCGGCAACACCGCTCGCGTCACTTTAATTAGGTACCCCGAAGAAGAAAAAAAAGCGGCGGGGCTCGGAGCAGCTTTCTGACGGCGTTTGAGGTGAGACCGCTTCACGTTAATGGCGAGGCTCAGTCCATTAGATTAGATTCGAGGCAGCGGGGAGGAGGGGGCGGGGGAGGGGGAGGCTTGACAGTCGGAAAATACTGTGTTCAGAGGCGGAGAAAAGCTCTCAAAGGAACGGGTTATCGGCCGGTAAACAAAAAAGGCGACCGCAGTTATTCGTTATTTACTTTTATAAATTGGTTAAAAAAAAAGTTTTTACGACGAGCGGCAGAAAAAAAAAAGGCTGGTGAGCCGAATAAATATATATATGTACACCAAAAAAAAAACACACGTCCGTTTTCAATTGAAAAAGCGCATCACTCTCGAAATATCGGTAAATCACACGGCGGATGACGGAAGGCGCTGGAAGTGGCAAATAAATGAAATCACCACCGTTTCAAAAGCATAATCCCCGCAGAGCATCCGCCTCAAAGTCATCGACTCGCGAAAAGCATCACGAGTTAAAGTCCACCATATTGTTTTTTTAGCTGCCACTTAAGCGTGAGTAGCATCGCGGCGCGCGTAGCGCCAAACGTAAATATAGCGTGCGGCGACGATTGCCAAAAGCAGTGGAAGATGAAACTCCGTGAGGCGTGTACCGCCGCGGTCGCCGAGGGTTTTACCGGAAGGCGAAATATCCTCGACGCGCTCCCCTGCTTTTTTTAACTGCATTTATTAATTCGATAATCACACAACGTTCCCGGTGTGCGCGGTGCGGGTGATGGGCCCGTTAGCGCGAGACGACGCCATCGGACCGCCGACGTTATGAAGAAAAAAAGGACGCTCGGTCGATTGTTTACTTCTTTGTTCGCCGGTTCTCGTGGCGTTCATCCCCCGCGGCGGTGCAATCAAACCCTCCCACGGACGTGCACGCGTTGATGAACATGACCATTACGCCGCGGCACACACACACACACACACGTGTGGCACAGACAGCCATTAACATAACCAATGTGACGCTCGTAGCTATACATCAGCGAGTTCCGACCCTAATGCCTTTAGAGTTTATCTTTGCCCCGATAATGAGGCTCAGCTTAATGTGACTCTGTGTGCCTAATAACCCAGAACGCCATGAAAAAATATTTGCTTTCTTTTTTCTTTTCTTTTTTTGTCTCGACTTTTCTGATTTTGCAGCACAGTTGAGCGGAAAATGGGCGAAAGAGCAGAACGACAGGAAGGAGACAACTAAAAAAATTTAAATTAAAAAGAGAGTTATGGGGACCGGTCCCCTCCCCTACCTTACTGGGACCAAAGGCTACAGCATGGGCCCCCCCCCCCCCCCACCCCCTTCTTACGGGGACCGGAGGCTACAGCATGGGGACCGGCCCCCTTCCCCTTCCTTACGGGGACTGGAGGCCACGGCATGGGGACCGCCCCCCTCTCCATTCCTTACGGGGACTGGAGGCCACGGCATGGGGACAGCCCCCCTCTCCATTCCTTACGGGGACCGGAGGCCACGGCATGGGGACCGGCCCCCTCTGCATTCCTTACGGGGACCGGAGGCCACGGCATGGGGACCGCCCCCTCTGCATTCCTTACGGGGACCGGAGGCTACAGCATGGAGATCGCTCCCCTCCCCCTTCCTTACGAGGACCGGAGAACGCGACATGGGGACTGCTCCTCTCTCCTTCCTTACGGGAACCGGAGGCTACAGCATGGGGACCGGCCTCCTCCCCCTCCTTACGGGGACCGGGAGACCAGGCAGTTGAACTGCATAATTTTAGGTTCACTGACTTGGCAAAATCTACCGTTTAATACAATTACAGCCCGAGTGCCTCGTCTGGGAGGGAGAGGGGGGAGGTCATTTCAAGGACACAACTCAAATAAAGTAGAACTCCATCATTGATGGGATATTCATGTCCTGGCTGACATTTCTTTTCCAGCATTTTATTTGGTCCCTTTTAAAAAAAATGAAATCCCCATCTGTCGAAGGCTTCTCCGATGCATACAGATGAGACAACGAGACGTCGGTAAATACGATCAAGTAGATGGACAGGTCAATGTCGATCGGCGTGGGGGGGGGGGGCTCCTTGAGTGGAAGCATACGGACCTGAAGAGTCGTTCATGCCGAAGAAATAGACATGGCTCGTACATATATTTAAAATCAATTTTGCTGTCAAAGCGTGTTACTTCATCCGCTGTGACATCTGTAGAATGTTTTTCTTTTCTTTTTACCATCATCGTGCTGAAAAACGAGATTGTTTCGCAACACCGAGGCCGTGGGTTTTCACAGTGACAGCTGGCCAGCTGAGCCAACGCGAACATATCGGAAGACCTTCACGATAACACGCAGTGCTGCAGAAGTAAAGAATCATAAATACATCACGGGAATTATTAATAACCATAGAGACCATCTTACCAAAAAAATCTGTCTGATATTTAAACATCTGGCTGGTACTCAGAAACCACTTCAGCGGTAGTTCCCGCAACAACAGGTGTCTCCAGGAACCAAAATTCATGGTTTTGGTACGTGTCCCCGAATTCTTTAGTCATGATTTCGTTATGTTTCGAAGAAAAAAATGCATAAATGTACTTTAGATTTGTGTTCCTTTTGCTCTTGGCCATGCTTCTTCCTTTAACAGATAAGACACAACACACATAGGCCTGTACTGTAGATACTCTGCTCCCTCATGACCTCTGACCTCGCAGCGGGCGATACCGTCGCAAACCAAATATTTGCAGCCGACCCCAATCGTCCACGAACAATCCCAAACTTACAGTTAGACTCAGTGTCGTACAGCGGGCTTAACGGACCCGGCTAACGAGGCTGGACCGACTGGCACAACCCTTTCCCCGTGAAAACAACAACATGTCGTTGTCACAACTAGTAAAAAAAACAACAACAACAAATATATCTATTTTCAGACTGAAATATAAAAACCGAAGCCCAAAAATATTGACCACTTAAATGCAAATAGGAGGCGTCTTCCAGCTATACAGCCTTCTCGGGTAATGTGACAACAGAATAAAAACTTAAAACGGTGAAGTAGGGCTGATTAATAAAATCAGGCAGCAAAAAAACACACACAAAAACACACGCACACACACACACTCATACACACAACAGAGCAGAGCGCAACACGGCAGCTGCATGCACAATGGACACCAAAGGCTTCCCCTGCATCCATTCTGCAGCAGTGCAGAGAGGGGGAGGGGGAGTTAAGGTAACGTCGGTTTCAAATAGGCTTTTTTTTTCTTTCTTTCCTCGGCTAGTCAAGAGAACATTCGGTTCAAACAGATCTGCATTCCTTCCTCTCGTTCTCCAAGAAGTTTTCCCGGCATCTCCCGGCACGTCTACGTCGAACTGCTCGACAGCCGCTCGGCGGCGCGTGTCGTCGGAGGCAGTCGGCTCTGATTTACCGTAGCGTGCGTTTTTTTGTTTTTTTTAACCCTCCAGTCAACATTTAATTTTAATGAAAACTCAACTCGTGGCGTTTGGCTGCCGGTGTTCTCCACCAGCGACGGCTTCTCTCTCTAAAGAGGCGCTGCTCACCTCCACCACGCGACAACGCCGCTGACGGCGCCTCTAAAGATGTTTTGCAAGGCCAAAGTCGAACAGTTTAATTTTGCCCCTTTGCACATTTTAATTTTTGGGCATTTTACAAAATGAGACTCGGATGAAAAAAAAGAGCTTTTGTGTACTCTGCACCCTCTTTATGGAATATGTTATAGAATAATTTAAAACTCAAAGAAGTGATACAACGTACTGCTTTTTAAATATAAAATGAAAGAAATTGAGCCAACAATGTCAATGTTTCTTAAATTAACTCAGGTTATGTCCCCGTCTCTTAACTTTTAGTTTCTTCTAACTTTTCTTATTCTGTGTTTTTTGTTTGTAACTACGTGCTTCGTATTTATTTCAATCATTTTATTTTCAGTTTTTACAAGTTACACCAGACAACCAAAAACAACAACGAATAAATAAAAATTCCATAACAACCAACTATAGACAAGGAAAAAAAATAAAAACGCAAACATAAATCATATCGTGCTTCTTATTTCGATTTTTGTTTTACTTTGTGTTTCTTATGTTGCTGCCTGTCTTGTTCAGGTCACCCTCGAAAAAGAGATTTTAATCTCAATGGGATTAAGAAAAAATGTAGGAGTGGAAGTTACACTAGTAAATGCTGGATCTAATATAATGCTGTAAAGTAACCCATAAATATCTAGGGAAACATTTGAATGAACTTTAAAGTGCAACTACATTTTAGTACTTTTCTTTTTGCAACACGAGGTGTAACGGATCCCCGTGTATGGAGTGAAATTTACTGCTGGTGAAATGACTCCTTTATTTTCTTCCTTTGGTTCACAATACATTAATAAACTATTAAACTTTCACCACCCTAAAGAGCTTCAGCCTCATACGGGTCCATTAAACAATTAAACTTTATTAAAAGTATAAGTGCCCTTCTGTTCGTAACAACATCCGTAGCCGTACCGTCGAGTTCACGTTCAAACGTAAAACAAAACTGCGATTCCTTTTACCTTTTCAAAATAAAAGTCTGAATTCTCTATTGGAGAGGAAGTGGATTAAAACCTCTATACATTCTTCAAACAATACAATAACAAAAGGCATACGTCAAAACCAATACTGCTAATATAAAACACAGACATTCAACCCCAGAACAATAAACCTTCCACGGGGTAATCTACACGAGGAGAGAGATACGATGGGTTTTAACTACACTCTCGCTAAAACATGGACATTGACTGCAGGGGTTGTGATAAAGCAATCACTCGGTCGTCCCTGTCAACCTTTAACAGCCGTCTGGATGCCTCTGGTCCAGTACTCGGTGTCGGTTATGAAACGAGGGATTGACGTTCCGTCAGGCTCTGAAATTAAGATTATATCACCTGTGAAATACTGCGTCGATGTGACATTTTACTCTTTCAAAAAATGGGCCCTCTGACGTTTGCCGAGTACGATTCCCCAAAAATCCATTTCCGAGGCTGTTATTGTTTATGTGTCGGAAACTTAATTGGAGGCCCCTCGGTGAGAACCGAGCGGACGGCTCCGGGAACG
Source organism: Pseudoliparis swirei (assembly GCF_029220125.1). NCBI lineage: Eukaryota > Metazoa > Chordata > Actinopteri > Perciformes > Liparidae > Pseudoliparis > Pseudoliparis swirei. Next base: position 3,809,028 of record NC_079403.1, read on the forward strand.
CCATCGGATGTCGACGCTGAACACACAGATGTGGTGAATGATGTGTGTGACAACGCTTTGTTTGTGAACGGGAAAGTTGTTTGAGTGCACGATGACACTCTTTGCACTCCCCCTTAATTCACTCCAACGAAGTTCTCTACGAAGACTTTGTCATTGAGTCGGCGGACAGGTGTGAAAATGTGACTGACCTCAATCAATGGGGTGGTGGGGGGGGGGGGTGTAGAAGAACAACAGAAAACTGATCACATGTGGAGTGACACAATCAGCTGATTTCATTTGATTCCTCTCAACTCAAATATGACATTCTGACACTTTCAGGGTTCGTACGGTCATGGAAAACCTGGAAAAGTCATGGAATTTTCAAAATGGTCATTTCCAGGCCTGGAAAAGTCATGGAAAAAACTTAAATCATTAAAGTTTGGTAAAAGTCATGGAAATGTTCTTATATTCACATGTTCATTTACACCGAGTTTGAAATAATGAATATGTTTTTTAAAGAAAGACGCTCAAAAAACGCACAAAAATGAATATGTTTTTTAAAGAAAGACGCTCAAAAAACACACAATATTTTCTAAATTGTTCATATTTATACCGAGATTTCAGTTTGGTCGTGGAAATTTGGTTTAAAGTCATGGAAAAGTCATGGAAATCCATTGGTCAAAATGTGTAAGAATCCTGACTAAGCCAAAGGGAAATATCGACATGAAGACTCAAGGTGCTTTAAAAAAATAAATAAAAGTAAACTGTCCAGTGCAACCTCTTCGTATAATCTTAAATCCATCAAAATGTAAGATTGACGAAAAATCTATCAGCACAGAATGCATCTTCCTGCTCGTGGTTCCGCCGTGTCGTCCCTTCAAAAGGGACCTTCAGCTCCGGGAACCACCCCGTTGAACCCGGCACTTTATTTCCATTAAACCGTCCTTTGAGGTTTACTTTTATTAACCGTTCGTTAATGCACGTAATGTATCCCAGAGCTCTCCCCCGCCATGGAAGAGGTGCTTTGTGCCCCCTCGGCCTTGAAGGAGTTTTCTTTTCATGTCCGGCGCTGTGGGGATCGACGGTTTCCCTTTGATGGATGAATTAAACACAATTATTTCAAAGAAATCGATTGAATTGCACGTTTTCTTTTGAAAAATTGCCAAAACGTTACCGTTTTATCCTCGACACACATGCTGTGAAAAAAGGTTACTTGAACGCATCAAGTGCACTGAACCTAGCTAAGAGCCTAACATTGTTATATATTAATCGCTCGGAAGCTGAGATTGATTCGACTGAACCACCTTGAGGAGAGGACAGGAGAGTTATTTAAATAAAGCTATGACAATCTAAATGGTTCAATAAACAGCAACGTGGGCGACACTTCCGGGAACATTTTGAATATATATATATATATATATATTCCATTGTTTCCCATTTTCTGAAAAACTAATTACCAAAGAAATTCCATTTTCTTTTTTATGAATGTGTCATAGTAACTGTGTTATACTGCACAAGAGACGTCCTTGAATTATCCTTACGTCCAGCTGTGATTGTGCTGTTTCCAGAGAGATGCAGGACTATATATATCTTTCAGGTATAACTGAGGGTGCAGAGGGTGAAAATACGATGGCAGCAAATTAAAACATTTAAACGATGAAAAAATGCTGGATTCATAACGTGGGAGCATGCATGTGTAACGACTCTGAAGCAAAGCGGTCAGGTTGAGCAGACGAGTAACTTTCCAAATATTTTTAAACAGAGGAAACTTTTGTTTGGTTGAGATGGAGAATGAAAAAAAGATGTTTGGAATACGTTTTGGCAGATGAAAAAAACGACCTTCAAAACCCCCAGATGGCTGAATAACGGACATCGGGTTATCGAGGCGCCGACTGCCTGCAGCTACTCTGCATCTTCGTCTTTATTTTGCACGTGTACTTTTTGTATTTTGTAATAATAAAAAAAAACATTTCACAACTCTCTGCAGTCGTCAACTCGTGTTGTATAAATATTGGAAGACGCGACGTGGAGTCCCCGTAGTTCATTATCAAACCAAGGGGTGTGTTTTTTCCTTTAATTATACTGGTTGTCGGTGCGGGCGAATATTCAAAAGGAAATGAAACAAAATTGACAACGAATGATGCAAAAAGTGGGGGGAAAGTCGTATATTTTGTTGTTGTTGTGTTCTCCGTCCTCAAGATTCAGCCGAGCTTCGTGTGGAGTGGATCGGAAATTGTATGTTTTTTTGTGCTCTTCTTTTGATGTCTGTCCATTTGATCTCGGACGAATCCTTTCAATGCATTAAATAATCAAGCAGACCCTTTGTGAGTTAAAAAAAACAAACATTTTCTCATTATTCATAATGCTTATTGTACCAACGGAAGATATGCCCTCAAAAGTACCCGTTAGCCGAAATGACCACAGTGTTAGCATGAATTAATTTCTCCTTCTGAAGTGAAGCTGGACATCGCGATACAGATCATTGGGATATTAAAATGGATTCTATATCCCTATATAGAACATTATTAAGGGTGGAACACAACAACTTTTAATTGCTTTTTTTTGTTTGTTGTGTGTGATTTTGCTTTTGGGCAACGCTTGACTGAGACTCCTCCCCCCCCCCAGCCTGCCTCAGGATAATCTGCAGTTCATTAGGGCCGTGGCCGAGGGTAATTGCCAGTTCACCTTAAGTGTGTGAAACTATTTTACGAGGGTGAAATTGGGTCCAATCATTAGTAATTGTGTTTTCAAGATAAATTCAATTAACGCGCCCGCGTATACCTGCTGCTATACACCCCACATGCCCTCTGGCCACCGATGTGCACCCGCATAATGGCTCTTAAATGACCATCTTTCTTCTTTTTTTATGTGTTTGATTTAATAAATATAGTCTTGCTCGTATTATTTTGTAGTACTCGAGTTCTTAGGACTTAACATCTGACTTGTGTTGTACTGATTTACTCCTGAGCGGCTCTGAGTACACACTCAATGCCAAGACAATAACTGAAGCATTGAAATACAAAAGCAACAACATGCACACAAACGTCTGACTGTCAGATGTATAATTAGCCTAATTTCAGACGGCCGTCTCGCACTAATCGTTTTCCCGCCAGCGCGGATATGGCGCCCGCGGCGTTGGCGTCACTCGGAAGTTTGTGATTCTCGTCTTCGTCTGAGGGGAACAAAAAGACAACGTGTTGATGGCTATCCTATTCAAACATCCCCAGAGGAGAATTTAAAAGAATGGGATTATTACAATATACCGAGCATGTATTACCTCCACAAAAGGATTTTCTTTTCTTTTTTCCTCTCACGTACTGTCTAACTTTTATTTATGTGCCATTCCTTCCCGAGACGGTTGAAATTACTGCTGACAATGCACACAAAAAATGGAAAAGAAAAGCAGACATCTGAAATAATGTTCTGTTCCTTTTAAACAGAACAGACTCACTGTTCCCACTGGGAGGTAAAACACCAAAAAGGGAAATTGATAATATATTTATTTTTCAAACTAAGCATTGTGAAAGTTTGGGAAGATGGAAGCTGTCTGAAAGCCCTCTGGAGTTCTCAGTCTTGTTTAAACAGCCTTAACATTTAAAATCTGCACTTTGCACACTGTCCTTGTATTTATCGGATATATTTTTTGCACGTTTGGCCTTCAGAGAGAGACTTTTTTTTCGATTTGGCATTCAGTCCTGAACTGTGAATATACTGTAAACCATTCCAGAGCTCAGTGGCACATTTCTTTAAAACATACAAACAGATAAAGCCATGATGTATTGATATATATCGCAGCGATCGTACACGGTTACTATGTTACGGGCTAATGTTGTGATCATGACATGAATAATCCTTCCAATCCTCAATATAAGTACCTCGTAATGCAAATTTCAGTTTCAATGTTGCTGACCTTTCCGGCTACTAACAGCATAGTTTGCAGAAGGGATGTTAATAATGCTATTAGTACAACATAAATACAATAAACTGAGGGTTTCGGTGTAGTTTTATGCGTACGAGTACATGAGCGGACACCCAACGTCCAGGTATCTGTGTCGGTGTCATCCATATAACTGTCGTCTCGACAGTGAATAGATGAATGATGTGCACGGACACGTCGGACAGCCTTCCTTCATCTATTGAAGAGGAGATGATGGAGAAGGTCACAGCGGGCGTCCTCTGCCTCGCCGACGGGAGCACGATTGAGCGGTCGGCGAAGGCGAAGTAGCAACGTGCGGAGGAAGATTATCGGTATCGGACCACCGGCACACGGGTTTTTTAAAAGTTACACGGGGACGGTCGGCCGAGGCGGAGAGGAGATAGAAGGAAGCGACTCGGGGTGACACTCAGGACCAGATGCATGCGGGGGGGGAAATTGATGTGCGGGGCCCGAAAAAGGAAGGGAGGAAGGATGCCACCGATCCTTATCGGTGCATCCAGGATAACTGTGGCATCACACCGTGTGTATAGTGTGTGTGTACTATGTATCCCGAAGGTTTCTTCGTCTGACACCTCCAGCGAGTGAAACTCTTCCTCTCAGATACACAGATGGTAAACGAGCGCAGGCCGAACACGTCATTTTGATTTCGTTTGACGCGTGAACCGCCATTTGGAATCGGGAGCGTCAAAAGACGACAACCGAGCACGGATCCGTGACTCCGCCGCTGATTGATCAGTCGGAGTTATCTCCGTGTGATATTCCCGTGGTTCAAAGACGTTCTCCTTGCGGAAAGAAAGCCTTCAGTTCGACGCAGCTGGCTGTGTCTAGATCTGGATATGTCAGAACTCAACTGCAGAGCATTACAATTTGTTCAATTAGGGGCAGCTCTTTTTCTTTTTTTTTCTTCTCCACAATATGTCAACGTGATAAGCAGGCTTCATTCAAGATTACATTTCCATGTGCAGGTGGAATGAGGGATTCGGGGGGGCGAACACACACACGTCTCTATTCGAGCGCATACGCTGTGCCAGAAGCATCATCCTGGTGGAAGAAGAGGGTCAGTTCAAATTTGCATTTAGATTACTGTGGTAATAGAAAAGAAAACCAGGGCGATGAATCTTGCTGTGGAAAAAGAGACTAATGTTGTATTTTGAAGTTAAACACGGCAAATCCGTATATGAAAAAGATACGGCGCGGAATCGTCGCAATCAATCTATCACGATTAAAATCAACAGCGGCGGCTAAACGACGTATGGAAACATCAACATGTGACTACTGTGTATGGGCTATTTGACAGAGTACTTAATGTACACAGTGTTAGATTGTAATAGTTTATTTTGATTCTGTAGTCTTGAGCTTTAAATTAATACATATAGAAGGATATTATAAAAGGAAATATTAGGGAGAATATTATTATTATTTTTGTTGTGTATTTTGCTCAGTCAATCAAATCAAATATAGTACACAGAAAGACTGAAAAGGTAGAGGTAGAAGCAAAACATGCTTATATATTCCTATCCTAAATTAATATCAAATAAATCAGAAAATTAATATAAAAAATTATGAATGTGTTATGAAGCATAGGGGTACTGTTTACTCTATGCAAATGTAAATGGAAATAATTAATGTATGTTGCATGAGAGTGACTGTATGTTTAGTATTTCAGAATCGTCGAAGCCGGTTGAAGCCCGTGAAATGACTTTAATGCGGACAATAACAGACGGGACTTTTATTGTGAAAATACTTGTTTAGCAACTTGACCGGAAGTGACGTTTTGACCCATGGTTCATGACCTTTGACCCCTCCATTTTGATAGCGGACTTTGAGCCAACAGGAAGGTGTTAGAGGATGAACTAACCTTTGAGAGGAGGTGATTGGCTGATTAGCGACTAATACTCTGTACTGGGGAAATATCTCTCTTTTCGTCTTGACCCGGGTCCTTCGAGCTTGAACCCGCATCACCACGAAACCCGCGATCGTGAGCCTTGACTGTTTGTTTATACTTCTTGCCATTAAATATCGTTAAAGTTAATTCACGAGCATCCGGAGCCTGATTACCATCATCTGCAAAGTGCCCCGTTTCAGTGACTCTTATAACAGCTAGTCAAGTTATGGAAGAGCGCTAACGGCCAAATATCAGAACCTGAAGAAAATTACTTTTCACATACTTGTGGTTGTTAGCGAGCGTAAACATTGGTGTTCATTTCGTGAAATGCTTTCATGAGGCCATACATTCCTCCAGCTGCATTTATGTCAAGACCTTCAAATACCGCGACAGAGACTCGAGTTTTCTCTGAGGCGTCTCGGCTAAACAAGCGGCCGCGTTAGCCGGTGACTAACCGCAAACGCCTTCCATTGTAGCTAACGGTGACGGGAACGCGCTAACACTTTTGAGAATGTTATAGAAAAACAGCCTTCAGTACATAACAAAATAAAATACAGACGTAACGACCAACAAACCAACATTCAGCCGACAGTCAACAAGGTTGCTCATTAAACTACGCCGGCGTCTACTTTTTCGTTTTTTCGTGTGGAAAATGGGTTCTTTGACTCCTCCCATTTCCTAACGCGCTCGATACAAAATTGGACGCAGAGGAATCACTTACCAAGCTATATCACTTTATTGCTTTTAAATAAAATGTTATAAAGATGGCTAACTCGTCTGGATGGCTCGGGGCCGTTTCGTTGCCAACCTGCATATTTCCTGATGATTTTGGCAGTAAAAGGTTCTATTATGTCGTCAGTCATAGGAGGACTCAATTATGAAGTTGGCTCCATCTCGGGTAAAGTTTAAAACAAAGTTATACCACTGCCAGGATGGAATGTCGGGTAATTGCCATAATTATTTCTGCGACATATCATTTCCACACAAGAAGCAAGAACATCGTATTTAACAAAGAGACGTTGGAATTGATGAATCTGCTGTATTTCAGTCAAGCATTTGCCGAACAATTGCCGATGTTAATATTCTTGAGCGCCATATTGTTCTGTCATTAGTGCCGATAAAGTGGCTTAATTTTCTTTCTGTTAACCAATCGCAAAAGTGACTGTTCCACGACAGCCCGAGCCACTTAATGAAGCTCCTACGCGTACGAGCCGTCTCAAATAATCAAATTATGAGGTCGTTCATCGTCTGGGAATTCCCCCTCCCACTGGAGTCATTACCTCATTGTGTAACATGTAAACAAAAGGAAGGAAACAACAATAGAACAACCGGTTTCTGACGTGACTACAGGAGTCTCAATGAATGTGTCGAGGAGAAGAAGAAAACATCTTTCATTTTAACCCTCCTGTTACCTTAACATTTACTAACATATTTCACCCACGGGGTCAATTTGACCCCAGCAATTAAAACCTCCAGAAAATTATTAGAATTAATATTGTTTCCCAAGTTTAAGTGTGAGGTACTTTATGTTTGTTTGTTGACTACCTAAATAGCCCTTTAAATATGTAAAAAAGTTGATATTTCTGATATGTTTGACACAGTGAAAAACAGCCTGGGGTCAAATTGACCCCAAGGAACACCGACATTAAACATTGAATGGGGTCAAATTGACCCGAAAGGTAACAGGAGGGTTCAGCGTTGAATAGGTGAAAAAAAAGAAGAAAAAAAAAGAACATAGATAGTAGCTTTACTTTCGAGTGCATAACCGGAGCACTGATTGAGAAACTAAATAAGGAGGAGGGGGATGGGAACGGCTCATAAAACCAATAACTGTTGATTTAAAATAGAAACCGGCAAATTAAAAAATGCTACAAGAGCGAACATGGCAGGTTCTTTTTATTTTCTGCTACAATAAACAGGTATTCAGTAATTGTTTAGGCCACTGCCATCCCTCTCTCTCTCTCTCTCTCTCATATCTAATTTATTGCCATCTGCTCCGCCTGGCTGTTAATCTGAACTCGGGCTGACTTGCTCGCCCGAGCTTTATCTGTTAACATTTAGCAATGTCTAATTAAGCGAAAATATGGGGGGGGGGGGGCGCGTTTGGCAGAGAAAGGCGCGGCCGGATAATGGCAGCCATAACAGTTTGGGGGATGTACGTCTGTCACAGCCAGCAACATGCACTTATTAGATCACGGTAATTAGGAGACGACAACAAGCGGTAATGGGCAACAAAACAAGCATATTGAGTTGTGATTAAAGGGGCCGACTCGCAGCGCCGTAATTGTTTCCTCGTTCCAAAAAAAAATGCAGAAATTGTTTCTTTTGGATAATCCGATGAAGACAACGTCAGCTTTATTGTGACGGCACGTCCGCCGGCGACTCGCTCGACGCATTGCTCGCAATCTTAAAGCGACACGAGTGGACGGGTTATGCTTCTGGGGGTTCTCGCTGACGCCGTGTTTTTGTCTGCAACGTGACACGTTTGTGTTTTAATTAAAACGCAGCTCTGCCTGGTGCATACTTATGCGGTGTGTGTGTGGTATCTCAGGAAACGGTTTGAGCTTTTCAAAATAAACTTCCGCCTCCGCAGTCAACACAATAAGGTTTAAAGTAAAAAGATTGTGAAATACTTCCTTAAGTTTAGGCAACAAACTTAGGAAAATATTGTTGTTTTGGAAAAAATAACCACCAAAGTGGCATAGCACGAAAGTTACGCGGGAAAAAACAACAACAACCACAGCATTGTTATTATTGGATGAGATCTGGTAAACACAGTTTACGTTGCATACTAAAAGCTGAAGTTTGTAAATTTATTTTTTCTCTTCATTTTTACCAAAGCATGTACTTTAATAGGAGCAAAAATGTGCCCTGTGTTTTTTATTTGTTTTGGCCCTGCAATCTGACACGTCAGCTTTTCAAAATAAACCTCCGCCTTCGAAGTTAAGGTATAAAGTAAAAGATTGTAAAATATTTCCTTAAGTTTAGGCAACAAACCTAGGAAAATATTGTTGTTTTGGAAAAAATTACCACCAAAGTGCCTTTACTGAAGCACGAAAGTCTTGCGTAAAACAACAACAACATTATCGTTGTTATATTGGATGACCTGGTAAACAAAGTTCACATTACATTATCAAAAGCTGAAGTTTGTAAATTGATATACTCTTTTCATTTTACGAAAGCATGTACTTTAAATGTGCCCTGTTTTTTATTTATTCTTGCCTTGTAGCCTGCAACGTGTCAGCTTTTCAAAATAAATCTCCGCCTACGAAGTTAAGGTATGAAGTAAAAGACTGTAAAATACTTCCTTATGTTTAGGCAACAAACCAAGGAAAAAAAAAAATTGTTAGGATGAAATAACGACCAAAGTGTCATTAATGAAGCACGAAAGTTACGAGGAAAACAACAACAACAATATTGTTGTTATATTGGATGAGACCTGGTAAACACAGTTCACATTACATTATCAAAAGCTGAAGTTTGTAAATTGATTTTGTCTCTTCATAAAGCATGTCATTTCATTGTTTTTTCTTCTATTGTTTAGGCTGTTTGTTATAATGCAGTTGTGACTAAAGATCAGGAAAAGAAAGACATTATTTGCTAAATAAACCCAGTAATATTTGCACAAAGCACACCCACCCGATTCCAAATTAAATCAGAAAAAGGTGCTTTCTTGCAGGCTGTTTTCTTTGCCGTTTTAATGGTCGTGACATACAACAACGTTGCTTTTGAAATGTTATATAACAAACAAAAAGCAAAGCTGGTAGAGCTCACCACTTTGCCGATCTCACAGCTGGAGGTGGATGCCGGCCGCCTCCGAGCGCCCCTATTCGTGGCGATAATTGCAAATAGAGGAAGAAGCCCTTTAAAAAAAATGTGTGTAGTTCCTGTGAGAGACGATGTGCGTTAATTCGAAATGTTTTTTTGCGTGACCCTATGACTCTTCCTCGCCCACCTTGGACAGAACGGGCGCTTGACCACTCGCCCGATGCCATCCGTCTTGTTCCGCTCGTCCTCGCATCACCTCCTCCGTCAATAGTCGCCGAACCTTAATGACGCGAAATGTACCGACGCAACGGGGTTCAAACTGCAGCCTCGGCGTTTGTCTTTTTTTAGCTCAATGCCGAAGCGGCGGGGGGGGGGGGGGGGGGAGGGTTTCAGGAGCTCCGCGCGAGTCTGCACCGCACACCCTGCAGCAGTAGGCAAATCACGATTTCACCAACCGTCACTTCGGCCGCTGAGTTCACAGTCGAGCCGAGCGCCGTCGCGTTCTCCACGTTCTCCGCTTTTATTGTAATGCACACTCATTAAGTTCACACCAGAGAGAAAACCTCGAACGACAGGAAGCGGGACACCGAGGCCGTTCCACCTCCAGGCTTCCCCATCTTTTTCTTTCATTGGCCCCGTGTGTGCAAAATGTCACAGTTATCCAGACTCTAACGCGGCATAATCCATAATGCAGATCCACGGGTGCCCGCCTGAAGTTGCCGGTGCCAGTTTAATCACAACCTTTCATCGGAGCCGCATCTGTTGCGTCGTAGCCGGGGATCCGGACGTGCTCGCGCCGGGTAAGAGCCGAGTCGGTGCGCCGCTTCTTCTTTGTCGCCTCGGGCCACTTTTTGTCTCGACAGCTAAAGCCTTCGATGTCTTCAGGGGCCGGAGAGGCAACCTTCGTTCACTGGGACACGAGGCGGGCTCATTCATTTGTCATCATCGCTGGAATACATTCAAGAGCATGTGCTGGATGATATGGAGGCTTTTTAACCAAATTGGACCGATGAAGCCATTTCTTTGTTATTCTACAATCTCATCCGGCCTTGTTTCTAAATTAGAGTTTGATGGAAATATTGTATGAAGAGGTAGCACAACATCCCAGAAAAGAAAGGGTTTCCTTCTCCCCTGCAGGAAAAAAAACATAAAAGCCAACCTCTTACGAGGAGCCAATTGATTTGTGACTGAAGCCGACTTTTCAGGTCACAAGTTGGATTCTCAAAAACCAACGGATTTGTCCATCGGCTGCGTCGCCAGGCTGCTCTTTACACAGTCGCTTTTTCCACCTATGACCACATCTGCAGCATCTGGTTTCGAAAAACAAGGAGTACCAAGTGAGACAGGAAGAAACTGGCAGACCAGAGAGAAGAGCCGCAAGAGCCAAATAGTGTTGAAGTGGCAGAAGTCACAGGGTCAGAAAACTAGCGGTGGCCCGACATGCTTGAGGATCGTCTTGCCGTTGCCTGGGCAACCGATGGCGCTCCACAGCCGCCTCGGGGACAACGGGGCTGCTTCATTTAATTTCTCTGGGGCCTTCGTGTCGGATTGAGATCGGGCATTGCCTCTCGACTCCGGATAGTCGTATCTGTCGAAACTTAGGAATTCGAAGACATGACGAGAGATGGATCATGAGGATAGAGGGTAGGAGCCGAGGAAGACACTGACGATCTTCCCAATAGTGGATAATAATGTTCTTACAGCTAGAACATGATCATGATTAGGTGGCTGTAGCTCAGTGGGGATAGTGGTCGTCCTGCAAGTCGGTTCGATCCCCGCTAGTTGCATGTCGAAGTGTCCTTGAGCAAGGCACTGAACCCCCAGTTGCTTCACGGCAGCCCACTGCACCTCAACAACTAAGGATGAGTCAAATGCAGAGAACACATTTCATCAATCTATCTAAAAAATATGTAGTATGACAATAAAAGTCTTTCTTTCTTTCAATCGGGCCTGAATAAACTAGAAAAAAGAAGGTGGTGGATTTTTTTTTTTTTTACTTATTAGAATATGAAACAAAAGTTATAATTAACACCCACCCCCCGTTGATTTCCTGCTGATGCAGATCATGCACTCCATTGGGGTCTAGGTAGACGCCTTCATATCCTGCAGAAAGGTGTCAAAGTAAGAATATAGCAGGGATGGAGTGGCAGAAGAGACAAGTTGACACCTTTTGTGATTCTCTGACACACCTAACATTATCCTTTCTGCTTTTATTGCTAGACTCTGCTCTCTGACGGCTGCTCGTCACAATGTTTTCCATTGTGAACGCAGTTCACATTGAACTCAAACGTCTCCCCCCCCCCCCAGTCCGTCCTTCGATTTCTTCTCGACAGCCTTTCATCCGATCCACTTCACACTTTGTGTTTTCGATGTTCCTCTGAGCTTTCGCACCCAAACGGCACGAATGTTTAAAAGGACATCTGGGGCTGTGCGAATAATGTCATGGCTCGTTCTTAAGACGAGCGCTTCGTGAGAACGCTTGAAGCAGAAACACAAAGAAAAAGGCCAAGCAATCAACCCGTTCCAAACGGGGACTTTTAAATGGACACTTCAGCACTTATATTTCCTGAACGTTTCTGTAGGTTAAATCCAGACCTGAGTCCGGAAGTCCAACATTGGATTCTGATTAGACGCTTTACCTAAACGTCGGTTCGGATATGTATACATCTGTGTACTAGCTAATGGTTAACACGGCGCTTCACGCGAGGGGCCAAAGGATCGTATTGTGCTCACTGTTCGGATCAAAACGCGGTTTCGAGGAATCAATCGGATCAGCAGCAGCTGGTATTCAAGGCTGTTCTTTTGCATTCTTTGGAACTGGGTCGTCAACATCCTCAGAGACTGAGGACAGTCGACCTGTTAGACGTTGCACCGGTACCAGGGGGCAGCTTTTCGCTCCCTGCAGGAGTGGAGGGATGACCTCTCGGCCCCAGGAAGAGCCAAAGACTTGGATCCTCAGCACCTTCTTTGAGAGCAAGTAATGGCCAGTGGTTAGCGTGGAGTTAGAAAAGAAACCAACTATTTAAATGTGAAAGCCCAAATTATCCCCAAAATCAGCTAAAGAGATGGTTGGCTGCCACCTTGTACGCTGCCCTTTGATAATGAGGTAGAGTTTGAGTCAGAGCCAAGCAAATCGATTTCGCCGTTTGCCAATTTGGTTGCTGGGAATCAGAGTCACTCCTGAACAATTGTGTCATGTTTCAATATCTTGAACCTTATATGATGAATTATGTGGAATGTTTTCTCTCTGTTTTACCGTCAACTTTAATTGAAATTTTATCTTTGTTTTAATCTACTGTTTTTACTATATTTCAAATTATTATAAGTAGGAATTATCTGTTTGTATTATATTACCTATATTTTTTTTAACCTCCTGTTACCTTAGGGTCAATTTGACCCCATTCAATGTTTAATGTCGGTGTTCTTTGGGGTCAATTGGACCCCAGGCTGTTTTTTATTGTGTCAAACATATAAGAAATATCAACTTTTTTATATATTTTAAGGGCTATTTAGGTAGTCAACAAACAAACATAAAGTACCTCACACTTAAACTTGGAAAACAATATTAATTCTAATAATTTTCTGGAGGTTTTAATTGCTGGGGTCAAATTGACCCCAAGGGTAAAATATGTCAGTAAATATAAAGGTAACAGGAGGGTTAAACATTGAATGGGGTCAAATTGACCCTAAGGTAACAGGAGGGTTAAACATTGAATGGGGTCAAATTGACCCTAAGGCAACAGGAGGGTTAAATCACAAAAACTTGTGTTACTTTCGGCGTATAGGCTACATCTGTAGTACAACATTTTCCCAATATTAGATGCATAAAAAAAACTCCTGCTCTGCTCCCCCTCCCCCTCCCCCCCCGAACACGACCGAAACCTTCTGCAAAGTCTCGTTCCTGTCCCGGTGCTGCCGACGCAGCGATTTCCAAAAGGGAACATTCATCACAGAAATAGCCCCGGCTAGGGGAGTAGTTGCCATTTGTCACTTTTAATAGAATGTGTTTGGACTTTACTGTCTTTAGTCTTCTAATGAACTCAATAAAAGATAGATGTCCTCTTCAACAGGTCAAGTCTATGGTTTAAAATAAATAAATAATAATAATGGCATTTAATAGTGGTATCATTTCTTTAAAAAAAATGTTTTATTGATGTTTTTATTTCATTTATCTTCAGTAAGGCATTTCATTATAAGTGTTTGTTGCTGTGGTTCAAAACGCCTGCAGTTTGTGAACTAACGACGCACAAGGTGTGGACAAAAAATAGCGAAACTCATTATCAACGCAGTCGTTTCGATTCAATATTTATAAAACACTTCTTTTTTTTACGTCATTATATTTAATTGGAATTGCATCACGGATACACGGAGCGGCGACGTTACCGGAGTAAAAATCTAATATAATCCCGCAGCTATAATATCCACCAACGGGTTTAACAACTGATGTGAGTGGAAGGTGTCGCTCGGCTCGGCCTAAAACGTAATGCGCATGGGATGCAAGAAGTTGAGTAGCTAACGTTGTCTAAGTATGAGTAGCTAACGTAGTCTACGTATGAGTAGCTAACGACGTCTACGTATGAGTAGCTAACGTTGTCTACGTATGAGGTATGAGTAGCTAACGTCGTCTACGTATGACTAGCTAACGTAGTCTACGTATGAGTAGCTAATGTTGTTTACATATGAGTAGCTAACGTAGTCTACGTATGAGTAGCTAACGTCGTCTACGTATGACTAGCTAACGTAGTCTACGTATCAGTAGCTAATGACGTCTACGTATGAGGTATGAGTAGCTAACGCTGTCTAAGTATGAGTAGCTAACGACATCTACATATGAGTAGCTAACGTCCTCTACGTATCAGTAGCTAACGTAGTCTACGTATGAGTAGTTAACGTTGTCTACGTATGAGTAGCTAACGACGTCTACGTATGAGTAGCTAACGACCTCTACGTATGAGTAGCTAATGTCGTCTACGTATGAGGAGATAACATCGTATAAGTAGCTATTGACGTCTACGTATGAGTAGCTAACATCGTATAAGTATGAGTAGCTATTGACGTCTACATATCAGTAGCTAACGTCGTCTACGTATGAGTAGCTAACATCGTATAAGTATGAGTAGCTATTGACGTCTACATATCAGTAGCTAACGTCGTCTATGTATGAGTAGCTAACGGGATCCATTTCATTAGCTGTTACTCTGGTTGCGGTCGAACCTACGCATGAGGAGTTCTTTGATGATTTTGCTGAACTGGCCAGCTGTGTTGGTACTCCCATTTTCATTACATTGCTTCCACCAACTCTTCTCTCCTCCCACTCATCCCCCCTGATGGGCTCCAAATGATATTACTAGTCTTCTTTGGCCTGAGCAAAAATGTCTTCACAGGGATTTCCCCCATTGACTAGAGACTTTTTGCCTCATCAGCCACGGCGTACATATTTTCTCATAAATCAAAAACACTTGTGCTATTTCGGTCACTTTTTTCTTTTCTTTTTTATCATTGTGGTGGCGGTGCTGACCTCCACACATCTGTTGTTATGATAGGAGCCTCGCCCGTTATTGCCATTAAGTATGAACATAATATGATCTGCAATAACGTGCTGCAGCTCATTTGGTGTTTGTGCAGGGACACATTAATAACCCTAATCAATAGTCTTTTGCAGGTCGCGTATTTTTTTAACTCGCCGAGCATATCTAGTATTTACGAGAGCCTGAATGCAACACAGGCAATAAACATCATACGACGAGACTCTTTTTTTTGTTGCATTTCTTCCCAATGATTTAATTTCAGAAGCAAACCCCACATTTGGTGTTGACATATATAATAATTAAATATTCGACATGGTCCATTTTCATTAAAAAAAGAAGTAAATTATGATGAATATTCTGCCAATATTGATTTCATACTTATATTTGCTTCAATTAATCACCTTTCAAGGGAAGCATTGTCCCATGTGTTCGTATTCTCAGTTTCCGTTGCCTCTAGTGTCATCACTCTGTTTTATCGTGGTACTAATGGACGAGCACTTTTTTCATCGAGACAAAACAAACACAACAACAAACAACAAACGGTAGACAACAGCGTGTAATTTAGTTTAAGTGTGATCCAAAGCTGCCGACGGAGGCACATTATCTCATCTCTGCCCACATATCTATCAGGAAATGAAAGACCACGCAGAACATGAACCCGATCCAGGTGACTCATTCCTCTCCCCTCCGTTCCAGAAGTCAATGCCCACTTATTTTTGTTTGTCGTGTTTATGGCAGCCTTGACGACTAATAACTTCTTCTTCTTTTTTTTCCGTGGGCGGCTAATCTGCTCCGGGCAGATCGGCCGGCCATATGCTCTTTGGTTATTGAAGGTGACGTGCGAAGAGCGCTGTCGGCTTCGCTGCGCCGCCTCATCTGAAGTAGACGCGTGGGTCAAGGCTCGCCAACCCCCCCACCCGACACATGCTAATGAACATCTCTCATAAAATATGCACCCCGATCCTCTCGGGGCGCCGTGCGGAGGCGTGATTTTGCAGGAACTACAGGGAAGAGTCATTTCCCATTATGTCGATGCTAAATGAGGAAGTGACCTGCGGGAGACGGGGCGTGTCTGACCCACGTCAAGACAGTTCGTGCCAATTTTGCACAGGCGGGGGTAGGTAGGGGGAAGTTTGCAGATCAGTTTTGACTTTTTAAGATCGTGGCGGAGGGAATAAATGGATGGAGGCTAACCTCGTCGGAGTAATCTCCCCGTGAAGACGATGTTCCAAGTCGGTATAATTAATCAAAGACAATGATGTCAATGAGGGGGCCACGGTTATGAAATTAGAGACACGCCCGTCTTCCATTAATGTGCAGCTCATAAGTGCATTAGACGGGAGGAGACTGAACAATAAACCAGGTGCACTCAAGAAAACGATTCAAGCCCTTCTTAGAGGTGACACATTTAAATATACAGGACTGTCTCAGAAAATCAGAATATTGTGATAAAGTTCTTTATTTTCTGTAATGCAATTAAAAAAACAAAAATGTCATGCATTCTGGATTCATTACAAATCAACTGAAATATTGCAAGCCTTTTATTCTTTTAATATTGCTGATTATGGCTTACAGCTTAAGAAAACTCTAAAATCCTATCTCATAACATTTTAATATTTCCTCAGACCAAGTAAAAAAAAAAGATTTATAACAGCTGAGTGTTTGTCAAGGCTCAGGAAACCCTTGCAGGTGTTTCGAGTTAATTAGACAATTCAAGTGATTTGTTTAATACCCTACTAGTATACTTTTTCATGATATTCTAATATTTAGAGATAGGATATTTGAGTTTTCTTAAGCTGTAAGCCATAATCAGCAATATTAAAAGAATAAAAGGCTTGCAATATTTCAGTTGATTTGTAATGAATCCAGAATGCATGACATTTTTGTTTTTTTAATTGCATTACAGAAAATAAAGAACTTCATCACAATATTCTAATTTTCTGAGACAGTCCTGTAGTTTGATACATTTAAATAAATCAATTACAAAACGAAGATATTTATATTGAATGGGTGTAACACAAAATGTATGAATACTTTCATTTATTAGATTTATTTAGGTTATACTCACAAAAACGATTCAAGCCCTTCTTCGAGGTGACACATTAAAATATTGTTTGATACATTTAAATAAATCAATTACAAAAATAGATATTTATATTTAATGGGTGTAACACAAAATGTATGAATACTTTCATTTTTTAGATTTATTTAGGTTAGATGGTGTGCATATCAACTCAAAATAAATGTGTTTCATTGAGGACTACCCTTTGCGCATGCGCCAGCTGAAAATGAGTTGTTTACATGAGGTGAACACACTTTCAGGGCTGTACGGTGGTGTAGTGGCTAGCACTGTCGCCTCAAAGCCAGAGGTCCGTGGGTTCAATTCCCAGTCGGGGCGTTCCTTCTGTGTGGAGTTTGCATATTTTGTTAGTTTATATTTTGAGTTGGACAAACACAAATTAATTTAATTTAATGAATATCGTTATTTTATTTTAGATGTATTTGATACAAATGAGTTGGACTAACTTAATTACATGTTATTGCACTGATGTGCTAAATTTGAGTTGGAGTTGCATATAATTATTGGATGGAAAACCTGCCAACAATTTAATTGAGTTCATCCAATGAGTCATTTCTTTGAGTGTGTGGAAACCATTTACACGTTTTCCATTTCAACTATTTGTGGTTCTCCCCTACTCTTATTTTTTTTCCCGTGTCCCTGTGACAGAGCCGACCGCCCCGGGCGCCGACGTTGTCGTCGGGCTTGAAAACGAGGCGTGAATTCGTTTGTTTGCTGTGTTAATGAAAGAGGCTTCGCAAATTGAGTTATTTCTGGAATATGCCGTTGTGCATTAGTCTGCGTAATGAAGTATTGTTAATTGAGAGATCACACTTAAGGCCTTTTTAATGATAAAAAATGTGCCGCCTATCCCAGCATAACTCAGCTGGCGTCGGTTTAGGCAAACTTCTTACTGACACCATTTGTATATTTAGCAGTTTATTAGATTCATCTCCGCTCAAGGCTTTCAAAGTAGATCAACTTTTCATCTTATTTCTCGATATGCTTTTTCTTTGAGTACTCCGGCCGTGACGAGTTACGTAGCACCTGCACTCAAAAAAACGATTCAAGCCCTTCTTCGAGGTGACACATTTAAATATTGTTTGTACATTTAAATAAATCAATTACAAAAATAGATATTTATATTTAATGGGTGGGACACAAAATGTATGAATTCTTTCATTTATTAGATTTATTTAGGCTAGATGGTGTGCATATCAACTCAAAATTAATGTGTTTCATTGAGGACTACCCTTTGCGCATGCGCCAGCTGAAAATCAGTTGTTTACAAGGTGAAGACACGTTCAGGGCTGTACGGTGGTGTAGTGGCTAGCACTGTCGCCTCAATGCCAGAGGTCCGTGGGTTCAATTCCCAATCGTGGCGTTCCTTCTGTGTGGAGTTTGCATATTTTCTTAGTTAGTTAGTTTATATTTTGAGTTGGACAAACACAAATTAATTTAATTCAATGAATATCGTTATTTTATTTTAGATGTATTTGATACAAATGAGTTGGACTAACTTAATTACATTGTATTGCACTGATGTGCTAAATTTGAGTTGGAGTTGCATATAATTATTGGATGGAAAACCTGCCAACAATTTAATTGAGTTCATCCAATGAGTCATTTCTTTGAGTGTGCATTCCCTCTTCGTTTGTAGTCAAGCAACAACGGGATTTTTTTTTAAAGACTTGTATTGTTCTAAAAATGGAAATCTACAGCATGAACAAGTGTTTGAGTTTTTCCAAAACCTTTCTCAATGTATTCCTTTTCTTTTACATTATGATTTACTCGTGCATCCCCAAACTCAAGGGCGTGATGTGCGACATCCATCTCATAGCTCATTGGCGCTCGGAGACTTGAGAAAACAAATTAAATTTGCTTTTCTGTGAGCAGGATTTATATATATATATATATATTAGCGATCTTATTTGAGTTGCCGCTTTCCCGGAGACGATCTCCCGTGGCCGTCGATTGTCAAATGTCTTGACGGGAGAGAGAGAGAAAAAACCCCGAAAGCACCTTAAAAGAAATCACCACTTGCCGCTGACATCCCCCCTTACAGTACGGACGTGTCGGTTTTGATGTATGAACTGCGGATGCGTCACGCGATATCTTTCTGATGCTGACAACTGCACATTTGTGTCAACTTTCTTTTCTGTTGGGCTATGATTAAAAGCATTAGCGCAGCGTTGTTGAAAGCCAAAAACATAAAAGGCTTCTCAGCACCCTGTCATCAAAGTGTCATGAAATAATAGATGACTTTCGACCTCTCTGGGCAATCAAGGTACGACAGTCGCGTTGACAGGGCTCCAGGCGCAGCGTGCGGCCGCCGTTAATTGACGGCTAAAATAAAGTCACAGTTCCCGCCACACGGAGACAAGTAATCTAGCTAATTACTGCATGACTCACACGGTGCGCTGATGTTCATAATTGAGACTTGCAGTATGACGGAAACCACTGATAGAGGTCTGTACAAGTCAAATGAATCACTATAAGCAGACCATTATTATAACCTTCTGTTGTTGTTGTTTTATTCCCTTTTTATTTAGCATGCAGATAACCATCTCTGACATTCGTGCAATACGACTTAATGCGTTGCTATTGATTGGCTAGTGCCGTGTCCAAGGGCTCAGTTGGGGTGGTGTGGGTGGTGCATGCAGATGGATAGCAAGCCTCAGCGGCACGTAGCCAAGCATCATATAACCACAGGTGCTTCCAGACTGTGGGCAATGGGCTCAAATGCTAACTACATATTTGCTTTGCTTTCCTTCAGGTGATGAGCTCCATATATCTGTGACCCCGACAGACCCCGAGAAAACCAGCTTTTTTTGGGGGGGGCTTCCCGGCTCACCCGCGTTCTCCATCCCCGCCCACACAAGTCGTTCCAGCGTGGCTCAGCTCTCATCCCTGGACGTCCAACTCGGGGACCCGAACCTCACAGATCGCCAATGCTAACAAGGAACTGCCTGCTGCTGTTCCTTTGGATTCTCGTCGACGAAGGCTCGGTCTCCTCTCTGCCGCGTCCGCCGGCGCCGGCACTGGGGCGCAGCAGGGTGGCGCGGGAGCACGCCAGAGGCTCGGTGGGCCCGATGAGGAATGCGGCGGCCGGGTTTCAACGAGTCAAAAGGGGCTGGGTGTGGAACCAGTTCTTTGTACTCGAGGAGTACATGGGGTCTGACCCGCAGTACGTGGGCAAGGTAAGAAGCCTTTTATTTTTCTTGCTTTTTTTATGGCGCAGGAGAAGTCATAAATCACGTCGTTAAGGAGCTTTGGAGAAATTGAATTGGTGGTAAATGGAGGGAGCGATAGAATGTGAGGGCGATAAAATACAAGAGAAGGGAACAGAAAGGCACTCTAATATATGGTGTTTGAACTACTTTGGCTCCAGACGGGCAATATCAAGTGCCCAAAAAATATGTTTATTCATAATTTAGATAGATAGATAGATAGATAGATATATACTTTATTAATCCCCAAGGGGAAATTTGTCGAGTCAGTAGCAGCAACACACAAGAATAAAAAAAAATAAAAAAAAACACAATATAAGAAGGGTTAGGGTGATCTGGCAAGAGGTGAACTGTTGTAGAGCCTAGCCCAGGAATGTTCTCCTGTATCTCTCCTTGTGGCAGCGGAGCGTGAGGAGACGCCTGAGAAAGTACTTCCCTGTAGGAGGGTGGTCGGGTGGTCCTGTCCACAACGTCTTCCTCTCACCACCACCAGGTGTTGCAGCATGGAGCCCTTCCTAACCAGTTTGTTAAGACGGCGGTGTCACCGCCCGCCAGCAGACAATGGCAACTGGTAGAATAACTCAGCATCTTGCTGCACACGTTGAAGGATCAAGCTTTCAGGAAAAAGAGTCGACTCATCCCCTTTGTACACAGCGTTGATGTTGGCCTTCCAGTTCAGTCGCTGTCGATGGAGACGCCCAGGTACTTGTACCCTCCACCATGTCCACGCCCACTCCCAGAGCTGTCGCCTCCTGAAGTCCACCACCATCTCTCTCTTGGCCACGCTCAGCCGCAGGTGGTTCGCCCACTTACAAAGTCACTCACCACTGCCCTGTACTCCTCCCGTCCATCCCTAATAACCCGACCACTGCCATCACAGAGTACTCAGATGGCACTGTTGTTGGAAGTCACTAGAGGAAGGAGACAGAACAGTTCCTCAGACAGCAGCCCATTCTGACAAACTGTGGTCTGCCTGTGAGGTAGTCAGTGATCCAGGAGATGGTGGACGCCCCACACCGCCCAGCAGCAGTGGCTGGATGGTGTTAAATGCACTGGAGAAGTCAAAGAAAGTGACTCTCACAGAGACACGGTTCCATCCAGGTGCGACTGAGCTCCAGGTAGATGATCTCCCACATGAGGCTGGTAAGCAAATTGCAGAGGGTCCAACGATTTCACCAAGACCAGCCTCCAGCACCTTCATCACATGGGAGGTGAGGGCGACCGTCGTAGTGAGGCCAGATGGTGCTGACTTTGGGACAGGGACCAGGCACGACGCCTTCCACAGCAGACTTCCCCAGCCTCAGGCTCAGGTTGAAGAGCCGCAGCAGGACACCAGACAGCTGGGTGCTGGGGCTGATGCCATCAGGACCTGGTGTAGTTTCTCCAGCTGTCTTACAGAGAGAGGGTGGAGGAGCCCAGAGGGCTCGGTGGATGTGCAGCGGAGGGAGACCTGAAAAAACAGTTCAGCTCGGTCTCTCCAGGGAGCCCCTGGCTGTCTCCTCCCACCTTGAAGCCAGTTATCTGCTTCATCCCAGACCACCTCCTTGTGTTGTTCAGCTGAGTTTGGCCTCCAGCCTCCTGTAGGAGTCCTGCCTCCTGAGCTTCACTTTAGGTTGCGCTTCAGCTCATCCTGTCTCCAGACCTGAAAGCAGCTTGTTAAGCCAGGTCCCTGGTGATCCAGGGCTTGTTGTTGGGGAAGCACGTGATGGTGGTGTGTGTCACAGAACTATATTCCGTGATGCAGTCGGTCATCCTGTTGTCCACACAACACATCCCAGTCCGTTGCAGTCCGAACATCCTGGTGGTCACACCAGAGGAACAGCAAGTCCAGAGTTTTATTGTTCCTTGTTGGGCAGTCTATGTATTGATGGAAGGTTGGCAGAGCTTTTCCAATGTGGTGTGGTTAAAGTCACCAGTGATAGCCATGAATGCTCCAGGATGATTCAGCAGAGCAGACACAGTGGAGTGGATGGTGTCCACAGCTTCCTCAGCGTCAGCTGATGGCGGCGGACGGAACTCTCGGCAAATAGGGCGCATCCCCACGGCCAACAGTTCAATGCTACAGAAGCGCCTTCACGCGCACATGGTCCGGATGGCACCACGTTCATTCACATAAACAGCCCTCTTCTTTCTGTGTAACAGTCCTCAGATCCGGATAGTCCGCGTGCAGCCACGCCTCAGTGAAGCACAAGAGACTCACGGAAGATCTCGGATCCAGCGCGCCCGAGCTCATCCGTCTTATTCGCCAAAGACCTCCGACGGTACCGAGTTTGTACCTCCGCTTGACACGATCTGCAGCCCCGCAGCTCCAGCGGGATCACAGGTCTGTCTCCAGGCAGAAGCGGCCTGCACAGCGATCAGCTGAGCATTGTTTTGCTGAGGCTCACCGATACTCACGACAAAGTGAACAAAAGCCACAGTAGAATTATCGAAAAAAGTAGTTATGGTCCAGTGTAACTAAGACAAACGAAAAGAAAAGAAAAGAAAAGAAAAGTGCAAAAAGACAATAAAATCTGTAACCCGCTTCCTGTAACCCGCGTATACAAACACACTATGTCACAATCACCGGTGCGAGGCTGTCCTTTAGAAACAACACGACGCGCTAATGCATTTCCACTGCACCAACAAAATGCAAGGCACCCGTTTTCATTTGCCCCCCCGGAACTAAGCCTCACCTTTTTTTCATTTTTTTGTATTTAATAATGCTCTCGTTGTAAAGCTTGTCCCCATTTATCAGTGTTTTAGGACGTAAACGGTCTCGAGGCTTCGGAGGAAAAATCCATACATGCTAATGGAGCCGTACGTGCATTTTCTACGTCAGACCAGACATGACATTGAAGTGGGGAGAGAATCGACTGCGGGGTGGAAATAAATTGAAATTACGGCCCTTGTAAAGCTGTCAGAAACATCACGGTTATGAGCCTGGGGATATGCTGACAGCCATAAAAAGACAGAGCCCGAACGGATATACGTGCCCCGTCAGTCACACTTTTCCCGTCCTCCCCCTCCTCTCAAAGCTCTGCTTCTGGCTTAACCCATCCATAAGTAAACTCTGCTGGGCTTTAAGGCTAAAGTTGTAATTTGGCACTCCTGGCTTACGTAGGATAATAGTAAGACTGACTTATCTGCCCCAGTGCCGCTGCAATCAGCCCTGTCAAGCCAAGCTGTTGGTGGAAGTCTCTGAGGCCGGAAACAAGGGGGTCGGGGGGGTGGGGGTGGAGGCCGCTGTCTGCTGCCCTCCTAAATCACTTA
Source organism: Pseudoliparis swirei (assembly GCF_029220125.1). Lineage (NCBI taxonomy): Eukaryota > Metazoa > Chordata > Actinopteri > Perciformes > Liparidae > Pseudoliparis > Pseudoliparis swirei. Next base: position 3,832,666 of record NC_079403.1, read on the forward strand.
ATCCCGGTGCTGCTGCACTGCTTCAAAATAATTGACTGATTTCTTTGCCATATGAAAAAGCATTTGCAGATGAGATCCTCGGACCTTTGTCGGGGACAATCTTCAGGCGAGGGCTTTTTGCTCGGAAACGATTTTCTTTGCTTTAACGGGATACGAGTTAAAGACTGGGACGGCAATACGTCTTCCGAGGAGTTTTATCAAGTGCTGTCACAGAGGCTGGCGAAGGCCGGACGTTTGGGTTTCAAAGCACATAAATGAACCCTAATGGACCGTGAGACTTCGTGCAATGACCGCGTGTCCAGCAATACATCAATGCCTTGTTGTGATAATGTATTCATTCTCGGGTGTAGACATGAATTTCATTCCAGTGACCTGCGAGAGAAACAGTTGGTGCTGCAACCGTCTGCTGAGAAATTCTCAAAATGATTTCTCGGTTCATCTATACCTACCTCTCAATTTATCGATCTATCTTATCTACCTACATATGTTTCTTTGTTTGTTTCTTTCTCATGAACATGATGAAAACTCTTTTCAAGCCAAGTCCATGACTTCCTGAGCAGTTATGGTAGATTTGCTTGAAATGAAGTTGTGCAACTATTCGACTAACAGCCATGTGTTAATCAGACACTTATGATACATCTATCCTACCTATCTACCTGCCTACCTTTCTTACCTACCTATCTACCTTTCTTTCTTACCTACATATCTATCTCACCTACCTAACTATCTATCTTTCTTACCTACCTAACTATCCAACCTACGTATTTATCTTTACTGCCTACCTATCTTACCTATATTTCTTACCTATCTATCTATCTTTCTTACCTACCTATATATCTATCTCACCTACCTAACTATCTATCTTACCTATCTATCTTTATTACCGACGTATTTATCTTTATTACCTACCTATCTTACCTATCTTACCTACCTATCTACCATTACTACATACCTACCTATCTATCTTTCGTACCTAACTATCTATCTTACCTATCTATCTTTATTACCTACGTATTTATCTTTATTACCTACCTATCTTACCTATCTTACCTACCTATCTACCATTACTACCTACCTATCTATCTTTCTTACCTACCTATATATTTATCTCACCTACCTAACTATCTTACCTATCTATCTTTATTACCTACGTAATTATCTTTACTACCTACCTACCTACCTACCTAACTATCTATCTTTCTTACCTACCAAACTATCTCTTACCTACCTACCTACCTATGTTTCTTTGTTTGTTTCTTACTCATGAACATGCTGGAAACTCTTTTCAAGCCATGTCCATGACTTCCTGAGCAGTTATGGTAGATTTGATTGAAATGAAAGTTGTGTGACTATTCCACTAGCAGCCATGTGGTGTGCTAATTACCTGATAATTAAGTTGTGGAGCAACAACCTGAAGAACACACTTATTAGTCAGACACACTTGTGATATTCAGACTGGCTCATGTACAACTGAGCTCACGGCTAACATTAACGGAGGTTGCATTGACTTGAACTATGATGCGTTCAAGCTCTACTGAATAGGATGCTGATTTGTTCAAATGTAACGTTGAATATAAAATGTCAAATGAACACAGTTGTGCGAAGGAGATGTTTTCACAGCAATCCAAAAAAAAAGATAGAGGAATAATTATGACTCCTAAAATAACATCAGCAGTTTTTAATCTATAATTAAAAAATAATCCCAAGGTTATTAAAGCAAATATCCAAGTACAAAGTAAGTAGTAAAAAGTTAAAAGATAACATTTATAACTTTCGACAGTTTCTACCGACTTCCGGATGGTTGAGATTATTCTTTGGGACTCTCTCTGAAGGTGGTGAAAAAAGACAAATGCTGTCAATTGACCAATCCCTTAAGCCCCGCCCCCTTGCTGCTACTCAACCCATACACGTCACAAACTTAACTTACAGAATAAACACTGTACACGTCTAACTTTTGGGAATGCGTGTTATATATATTAGAGTATGTATGTTATATATACCACGCATGCTAATCTTAGCTCCGCAGGCGTCTGCATCTCCGGTCTTTATCCGTTGAATCTCGCCATTTTTTGCAATGCAACAGACTTGCAAGACAACCACTGACGAGTGGAGCTTCAGAGAGTTACGGATCAAACAGTTTGCCTATTAACTGGCGCCTGAATGCGCCATCGGTTGCTCGTAGCGACGGCAGATGTTTTTGGAGACAGCGCGATAACGTCGGTGAATGCCTAATTGTTTTCTTTTCATTCGAATTCTTCGATACACGCTCATCCGAGTCTGAGATTTCACTGAACTTGTCAAACGGCAAGAAAATATCGAGGCCCGCGTCGTGCATCGTCGTAGACTACAAAACGCTAATGATCTAATGCCACTCCATTTTTGGGACTTTTTACAAAATAAAAGTCTCGAGAATACTTTTTTTTTAAAAAAGAAGCCAAAACTAAATTCTAATCGACCGCAATATTTGTAGAAATGCAACACACACACAACATTGAAATACACATCAGAATATTTGAAAATATCTCATGTTTACTTGTACTGTAATGACTGTAAATGTTAATTCCAGCTCTTCAAATAACAAATTCTCTTGAATCTTAAAACTTTGACAAAGATGCACATTGAACAGGATATTTCAGTCAAAATCCCCTCTAGCCTAGTTTGGTATTCATGTAGTGGTTTCTTATCCTGTGACATTTACAACAATATTAATACATCTGGATCCAGTTGATGTATCAGTCCAACTCCACTTGGCCTCAGGGCTGGTTTAGTGTTTTGCATTATATTGCACCAGCATTACTATATTGGCGGTAATTGATTATAAATATTAAGCACCATAACCGATCCCAGCTCTCCCCATTCGTTGCATGTTGAAGTGTCCTTGAGCAAGGCACTGAACCCCCAGTAGCTCCATGGGCTCTTCACTGCAGCCCACTTAATAACTAAGGATGGATCAAATGCAGAGAAAAATGTACCCACGGGGATCAATGAAAGTGTACATTTCTTATTCTTCTCAACAAAAAAAGCTTTGGGTGATATTTAACTGATTATGTAATCATGGATGACTACCATAATCATATTTTTAACATATTTAGAAATGATAATAAGTCAGATATAGAGCTCCCTGTGCAAAAGTGAGGCCCATGGAGCCTCACTACCCATGTTTGACTTGAATCTCTTTATCTTTCGTATTAAATTATTATTATCGCATATTATGAAATGTCCTCGTCCCACGTGCACCTCCTCACGAGGTGGAGGTACAGATTAGTCCAGAGCCGCGAAGGAGTACTAAAATAAACATCCATCTTTCCCCGCCGTGGTTTTATTTCAGATTAACGAGCGCAAGCAAAGCAACATTTATTTTCTTCCGCGACACCAAAAAAAAAAAAAAATGCCGTGATTGCATTTCTACTCTTTTCGGGTGGCATGACTACAACAATAAAGAGAATGAATTTAGACTTAGGCTCTTATACCGTTTTAAATAATAAAACATCAAGTAGCAGAAATGGATAACATTCGACAGAAACGATACTAAATCGTAATATTCATCCCCGAATTGATGTCTTCTTTTGGTCAGTTAAATTGAGGTGGGCGGAGCTAAACATGAGGAGACGGTGAGGACACAGCTGCTACCGGCACACTGCTGACCTAATTGCTCTCGTTGCTCCCCGAGGTGCAAGTGAGGTCATGACCGGGTCCAGCGAGGTGTCCGGCAGTCCCTCCTGCATCCATTAACAAGGAAGCAACTGCTCCGGGGGCAACATGCTAAAGGGCAACTCAACTGTAGTTGCTATGAACGGTGGTTACAGCAGCAATGAGAGTCCTAATACATGGATATGGATGAGATCATCCTGTATTCGTCTCACAGCATGCGTACAATGGCTCTAATTCTGTCCGATGCCACAATGACGATGTAAACAAAGACAAATCCGTCTCTAAATGTTCTTTTATGATTTCATACCACTTTCAAACTTTGTAAACTTAAAGTTTTTGGTTTCAATCGCTAATGTCATCGTCTGCTTCAATACACGCTGTTCATTTATGACATTATGGTTCCAGTCAAAGTAAAACAAATGGAAAAAGTTGGGTATTTAAAGCCTGGTTGTGATTGACAGGTTATTTCCTCGGTCTGGGAGTTGTCCGTGTTTATGACTTTTACTCTTTCCCAGTACGTTTTAAGATAATGGAAGTGATTGTATTAATATGTTTGCCCCCCAAAAAGTTGTGTTTTAGTTTCACTTCTGGTTGCAAAAAAAGAAAGAAAGATGTCAATAGCCCAAAAACCTGATGGCGACAGCTAAAAAGATTAAAACGGTAAACATAAAGCATTAATACTGTTGCACACTCCATTGGGGGGCGTCACGGTGAGCAGGTCTGCTCCTTATCCACGGTCTATGTTCACGCCATAAGGTAGAAAAATTAAAAAAATATCACAAATTTATGATCGTCTTCCTTCCTCTGGTTTTCAATAAAAGATATAAATAAAAGACCCACAGGAAGATGTTTATTATTAGAAAAACACTTTGAGCGTAACAATTTAATATTTAATATACAAGCCCACACGCTTTGAAAAAAATCCCAAATTCCGACGATCTCCCATTGACAACAACCACGTTATATCAGATTAGCAATTAAAACCCAGAAGGCTTCGGGGGGGGGGGGTAAATGTACCAACCCTGTGTGTGCTCACAATTAGATAACGGCGAGGCCTTTTTCCTATGCTAAGCTGTGATTATCTGCAAGAAAAATCTGCCATTAGTGCCGTGGCTGTACATCAACCGTCTCACCCCTCTATTAAACTCTCAGTTCAGCATTTATTTCGAGCGTCGTGAGCACTCACTCCATTTTGAACGTAATGGTCATAAATTGCCGCTTGACACATCGTCTCTGGAATTAAAGTAATTCAGAAATCACTTAACGATCGGCGCTTGTCATTTTTCTGAGCGCGACAAATATAATGACCCCTTAGTCACCGGCGAGGGTTCAAGAAATAAATTTAAAAAACACATCGCTCAGGCCGTCGCCGTCTTTTAAAGTAAAACGCGCCTCTCGTTAATCACGCGGCATCGATAACGAGATTATTTGTGTTTATTTGCGTCATTGTTCTCACTGTAGGCTCTCTGGGTTCTCTACCGGGTGAACCCCCAAATAAAAACAAGACTTTTCTGTGATTTCATTGCAATGAATGGATGAAAAAAGATGCAGAAATAACTTGTAAATGAAGTCAGAACTCATGTGTTCTGTTAGAGGCTAAATATTTGAGCTAACGGTTATTTGAGGTTGCGTTGAGTTGCATAACAACGCGTTCAAGGCATGATTTGTTCAAATATTATCTTGTCAAATTCAGCAGATTCAACAAATTATAGGACGGCTTTGCTGTTGCTGCTCTAGACACATTTCATATAAATAAAATTATACTAATAAATATTTTTCTTTTCAAAAGACATCAAAAGCAATTTATTTAGTAAAAAAAAAAAATGATTGAATAAAATAACCAACAAGAATATTGATAAAGAAGAGCGTACCAGAGAGAAAGCGTTGCTGTTGCTGCTTTAGACACATTCAATTTAAATAAAGTTATACTAAGAAATACAAAATTCTAAAAAAAAAAAAAAAAGACACCAAAAGCAATTAATTTAGTAAAAAAAGAAAAAGAAGATTCAATAAAATACAAGAATATTGATAAAAAAGAGCATTCCGGAAATAAAGCGTTGCTGTTGCTGCTCTAGACACATTTAATAAAAATAAAATTATACTAATAAATGTATTTCTTAAAAAAATATGACATCAAAAGTCTTTTATTTAGTAAAAAAAAGAAGAAGATTCAATAAAATAACCAACAAGAAGAGTATAGCGAGAAAAAAAAAGAATCCCATCTCACCTGACAAATAAAATGCAGTTCCGCTCCGAAACTCCAGGAAATCAAACATCATACCCAAAGCCAATCCATTGAGATGATCACACTTCGGACCTCTAAAAAGTCCCTGTACCCTTCAGTGCACTATATCACGTGATGCCACGCTCCGATGCCCCGGCTCACACACCGGCAGACTAAAGGTCGCTCATTTAAATACAAGTCAATAAAGCACTTTGGCTTGGAAAGGGCAGCCCCATGTTTCTCCAACAACTTGTTTATTCCTTTGCTTCCTGGACGCGCCGAGGAAAAGACCATCCTTCTCTTTATTGATGGCTCTTCCTCTCGGTCCCCACCCCACCACACCTGGCGGGAGATTTACGACCGATGCGTGGACCGAGATTTAATCTCCCAATGAGAGCCAACGAGAAGGACATAAAGAGACGCTCCAACGAGACTTATGCACCCCAACAAAGACGGATTTTCCATCAGCTGGACCGCGTGGAAAATTTACCGCCCACCCCCTCGCCTGCGATAGATGCCGTGTCACACGTCGTTAAACGCGGTGGAGTTAAAACTCCGTGGGACATGGATGTAAACCTGAAGAGGCCCACGTAAAAAGCAGCAGACTATTCCTTAAATAGTTCTTCAAATAAGCTGTAGAACCATTTCCTTAAAGAGTTCTCCATATGACCTATGAAGGTGTCCCAAAGAACCTCTAAGACGTGGTTCTTTAAGGTAGCATTTCAGGTTCCAAAAAGAACCTTTCAAACCAGGGTTCTTTAAAGAACAATTTACATAGTTATTCAAAGAACCTATAAAGGTGTCTCAAAGAACCTTCAAAAAATTGTTCTTTAAGGCACCATTTCTGGTTCCACAAAGAACCTTTCAAACCAGGGTTCTTTAAACAACAATTTCCTTTAATAGTTCTTCAAATAAGCTGTAGAACCATTTCCTTAAAGAGTTCTTCATATCACCTATAACGGTGTCTCAAAGAACCTTTAAAAATGGTTCTTTGAGGCACCATTTCTGGTGCCACAAAGAACCTTTCAAACCAGGGTTCTTTAAAGAACCATTTCCTTAAAGAGTTCTTCAAACAACATATAAAGGTGTCTCAAAGAACCTTCAACAAATAGTTCTTTAAGGCACCATTTATGGTTCCACAGAGAACCTTTCAAACCAGGAATCTTTAAAGAACCATTTCCTTGAAGAGTTCTTCATATAACCTATAATGGTGGCTCAAAAGAAAAAATGGTTCATCAGTAGGAGACGGTTCTTCTTAGAACCACAAAGCCTTTTAAAGAACCAGTGTGTGTAGGTGGCAGTTACATCGTGGGATCTGATGAACACCTGTCAACCACGCATGGAATTTAAATGGGGTTGGTGCATCTAAACCTGAAGAAGCCCCCCCTCCCCGGGTTTCGTGCACCGTGGGGCCGACAGCCGGTCCGATCGCACCGCCGCCGGGTGATTAGCGTCGAATTATCGGCTTCTACGATTCGATTGCTTTGCACTGTCCCGCGGAAAAAGAGGTTTATCCAGTCGCATGGAGCCGAGTCCGAGGAGAGAAGCCAGAGATATAATCTATGTTGATTTCTCCGTGAAGCACGTCTGGAGCAGTGATGCTCTGACGTATTAAAAACAATGCACGCGTAATCACGCCGACACCGGCAGAGCGTGAACATCGGCTGCATCGTTAATAGTGATTTCATGGTAATTATACACAGGGTATTGGTTTTCATGCCAGGTAAGAAAACCCACGGGAAAATATGTGGATGATGCGTATTAAACACTCTCGAATAAACGAGATCTTATCCCCCGAAAATTCATCTGGAAATGTGCTCGCCTTAGCGATGATAAATGCGCGGTCATGTGAACGGATCGCTCTCCTCCAGGTTTTGCATGAGGGGCGCCGGTGATTCCGGCTGCTCGTTAGAACATATTAAGAGGTCGAGGGCGTTTTACAATCGTAATGCGCGTTTTATGACGAATGTTATGCGGGAATGTTCTGAGCAGAACATCTGAAATAAAAAAGCTAATCACGCCATTCATCTGTCGTGCCAACACAATGTATTTCAAATATGTGGTCCTCGTGGATAATGGACTTTCCCCATGAATTGGATCATATTTCCCAACCGGTGTGGTAATGGTTCCAATCAGTATCACTTATGACCGCGGTCAACGTTTTTTTCCATTTGCTCCTTGACATTGACGCGATTCCAGGGTGGAACATTGCAATGTATGTTGTATTAATAACACTGTGTTGTTTAATCAAGTGTGATATGAGAAAAAACATGAAATCGAGCCTTAATCCGAGATCAATAACAGTCATACGTTGATGTGATATGTGCACAAAAAAACATTCTTACGCCGTGATAAGATAACCTCATGAAAAAAACTACAGACATATTCTTGTATGTGTTTTGCTCCGCGTGATGTGAAGCTGCTTCTTCACCGAATCCCTTCACTTCCTCAGCTTGTGGAGGTACACACAGAAAGATTAAGTCGCCATCTGGAACCGAAAATGGTTCTTCAGAGTGATGCCATAGAAGAACCGTTTTTGGTTCCGCAAGGATCCTTTCAAACCAGGGTTCTTCAAAGAACCCTTTCCTTAAAGAGTTCTTCAAAGAACCTATAAAGGTGTCTCAAAGAACCTTTAACACATTGTTCTTTAAGGCACCATTTATGGTTCCTCAAAGAACCTTTCAAACCAGGGTTCTTTAAAGAACCATTTCCTTAAATAGTTCTTCAAATAACCTATAAAGGTGTCTCAAAGAACCTTTAACAAATTGTTTTTTAAGGCACCATTTATGGTTCCTCAAAGAACCTTTCAAACCAGGGTTCTTTAAAGAACCATTTCCTTAAATAGTTCTTCAAATAACCTATCAATGTGTCTCAGAGAACCTTTAAAATATGGTTCTTTAAGGCCCCATTTCTGGTTCCACAAAGAACCTTTCAAACCAGGGTTCTTTAAAGAACCATTTCCTTAAATAGTTCTTCAAATAACCTATAAAGGTGTCTCAAAGAACCTTTAACAAATTGTTCTTTAAGGCACCATTTATGGTTCCTCAAAGAACCTTTAAAACTAGGGTTCTTTAAAGAACCATTTCCTCAAAGAGTTCTTCAAAGAACCTATAATGGTGCTACAAACGAAGAAAAAAAATGGTTCTTCAGTAGGTGATGGTTTCTCGTAGAACCACAGAGTCTTTTAAAGAACCAGTGAAGAACCATAACTCTTCAGTGTGTCGGTGGCAGTTACATCATCAGCTGTTCGTGGGATCTGATGAACACCTGTCAACCACGCAGAGTTTAATGGGTTGGTTCAGTTTCAGAAGGTAAAAAAAAAAACTCAAGAGCTTCAAACCACGACGATAGATACGTCAATCAATCAAATGTGGTCCTCCCACACACGTCCTACATGTTTTCTCATGCTCCATAAAAACCCTCTATGTGTGTGTGTGTGTGTGTGTACTTATGTATTTTTCACCTCCGACCCCCATTACCTGACCGAGGCGTGACGACCCCGATGGCGACCTCCTGAGCCGTCGGCTGCAGAGGGAACGGCCCCGCGAGCCGATATCGACCGGCCCCTAATAAGCCCCGCGGCGTTTTTTTTCTTTACTCGGCGGCTCGCCCGGTCCACCGACTGCCGTGCGGGTTTGGCCGTGATGCGGCGTGACGGGGCGCCGGCGGGGCGACGCACCGACTCGGAACCGATGCTGACACTTTGTCATGGCGGGGTTCTGGTCGGTTCGAACGCCGGCCGGTTTGAAGGCTACTTTCAGACCTGATAATGAAGAGCGGCATATAAATAAATCTATAACGGCGGTAAGGAACCCCGACGGATCCACGATGATTTACACTGATTAGCAGCACGTCGCATTAATTCTGACGGGGGGGGGGGATAGGAGTGTTTTGCCCGTAAAGAATTATGTGGATCAATGTTTCATCCAGTCTTATGAATATACATTAAACGCTTTACATATTTATGTGTGCTCATGTTGGCGGGTGAGACGAGTAGTCACAGAAAAGTGATGGTTCTTAGAAGGTTTTTTAAAAGGTTTTGTGGTTCTACGAAGAACCATCACCTTCTGAAGAACCATTTTTTAGTTTCAGGTACCATTATATGTTCTTTGAAGAACTCTTTGAGGATATGGTTCTTTAAAGAACAATGGTTTGAAATATTCTTTGTGGAACCAGAAATGGTTTCTCAAAGAACCATTTTTGATGGTTCTTTGAGAAACCTTTATAGGTTCTGTGAAGAAATATTTAAGGAAATGGTTATTTAAAGAACCCTGGTTTGAAAGGTTCTTTGTGGAACCAGAAATGCTGCCTTAAAGATCCATTTGTTGAAGGTTCTTTGAGACACCTTTATAGGTTGTTTGAAGAACTATTTAAGGAAATGGTTCTTGGAAGAACCCTGACTTGAAAGGATATTTGTTTAACCAAAAATGGTTCTTCTACGGCATCACTCTAAAGAACCATTTTCGGTTCCAGATGGCACTTTCATGTTTCTGTGTGTAGGAGACATCAGTGTCGAAACCAAAAAGAAAACTTAAATAAAATACACTTCCTAAACATCAGTTATATTCCGCAGCAGGTTATTGCCATACATCTCGGGATCAATACAATTCTGGTTTTTTGGTTTCTAATTTTCCGTTGGACGTAAATAAGACAAAACCACAACACGTATGTTCGTATCCCTTTTCACGGTTTGTGTGTGTGTGTGTGTGTGTGTGTGTGCGGTCGGCGTTCAAGTGCGACAACGTCGGCGCCTCCGTATGTACGCAAAACCCCCGAGACGGAGCGCCGCATTATCCCGACTGCGAGAAATCTATTTACACCGTTTTTATATTTTCTTATTTACGTTCTCCTCTGAAAATCACTCAAATGAATCAATATGCGGGTTTACTGCATAACAAATGAGCGTGTGCCAGGAACCGGGTGGGCTCCGCCCCCTTCTTCCGAAGCCAATAACCCCCCCCCCGCCCAATCCTCCGCCCCCTATATTGCAAAAACGCTGACCTAACTAAGTGTGCGACTATTTCACAGCCGGTAGAGATGAGCCATCATTCTTCCCCCTCCGTTGTTGCGCAGCTTCGGTCAATAGAAGTATTTTCCCTAATAGGAGATGAGTAATGCGCCTGCCGATATCTGTTTTGACAACATTGCTGATGTAAGATGGCCGAACGGCGAATGGCGACGAACGCACGGTGGAGGTCACAGGTCACGGCGTTAAGCCTACGATGTCCAATGCGTGTCCATTAATCCTTTAGAAATGAGTTTAAGCAACACTCAACAACATCAACAAAAACAGCAGCGGCTACACCATCACTGAAACATCTGTCTCGCAAAAAAGAAGAAGAAGAAATTTAACTAATTGTCCAAAAATGTGAGAGAAAAAACAAAAATTGTGAGCATACAGACGATAATAAACACCACGGATGCAAACACAATTACTCAAACAGATGGCGCGAGTTTGGTTGCTAACGGGAATCTTATTTCTTTTTTTTTTACTCGCCGTTACCCGTTTCTTTTCATAGCGGCCGCGTCAACTCCCGGTACCCCCCCAGTGGAGCAGTTCGCTAATTGCGCTCGTCGTGAAAAACTAATGGCAGCGTGAAGATATTCCATCGCCGTAAGGTGGGCGGGCGAGCTGCTCTCGTTCGGTCATCATGCACCGGGACTTCTCGTTAACCAAATGCACCTTTTTTTATATCGACATACGGTTATTATTAGCACTGAAGTCGTCGTTTGAAATCTACGACTGTTCCAGGAGAAGGAATGGACATTTCTTCCTCTTCCTTTTTTATCTCTTTAGTGAAATCTCTCTTTTTTTCCCCCCTCTTTTGACGTACTGTTAACCACGTCTGTGATTCTGCTTCTTGTCTTTACTGGCCACAATTAAATTGTGTAAATATTCCAAAATAGGCTAGAGTAGGAGTGATGCATCTCATATTACCTAATTAATCTTCTCTAAATGTATCATGATAAATTGGTGATCATGGATTAATTGAGATTCAAGTGTCCAGTGTAGTTTGACATATATACATATATATATATATACAGGACTGTCTCAGAAAATTAGAATATTGTGATAAAGTTCTTTATTTTCTGTAATGCAATTAAAAAAACAAAAATGTCATGCATTCTGGATTCATTACAAATCAACTGAAATATTGCAAGCCTTTTATTCTTTTAATATTGCTGATTATGGTTTACAGCTTAAGAAAACTCTAAAATCCTATCTCATAAAATTTTAATATTTCCTCAGACCAAGTAAAAAAAAGATTTATAACAGCTGAGTGTTTGTCAAGGCTCAGGAAACCCTTGCAGGTGTTTCGAGTTAATTAGACAATTCAAGTGATTTGTTTAATACCCTACTAGTATACTTTTTCATGATATTCTAATATTTAGAGATAGGATATTTGAGTTTTCTTAAGCTGTAAGCCATAATCAGCAATAAATCAGAATAAAAGGCTTGCAATATTTCAGTTGATTTGTAATGAATCCAGAATGCATGACATTTTTGTTTTTTTAATTGCATTACAGAAAATAAAGAACTTCATCACAATATTCTAATTTTCTGAGACAGTCCTGTATACATACATACAGTTCATATATATATACACATATTATATATGTGTGTGTATATATATATATATGTGTATATATATATACATATATATACACATATATAAATATACATATATATACACACACATATATATATATATATAATCAGTGTGTTGTTTACAGTATTTTTACAAACTATACTAATAATCTCCATTTTCTACACCAGGACTTCCCGTAAATCAAATATACCTTCTTTTTTTTTTTATCGACATATGGTTATTTGAATTCTACGAAAAGGGATAGACATTTCTTCCTCTTCTTTTTTTACTCTCTCTAGTGAAATCTCTCTTTTCTTCCCCCTCTTTTGACGTACTGTTAACCGCGTCTGTGATTCTGATTCTTTTCTTTTGTAGTTTAAAAGAAGCCCGATAGTCTTTCTCTCTATTAATGAATCCTTTCTTCTATAATTAATTACCATAGTTAAAGTAATGGGTTTTTTAATTAATATCAGTCAACTTTCACTCGGCCTATAATTAACGAGGCAATGTGCCGATGCTTTTTAATATTTATTTTTTTTGCATTTCTTTTCATCGTTAATTGTGCAGCACTGAATCGTGGGCAGGTGACTCTCTACCCGGTACACGTAACAAATAATAACGGCAGACGTAAAAAATACTTTCCAAGTGTGCTTTTCTTTTTCTTGCTAGTCAAATGACAAACAAATACAAACTCGCCTATTAATCATCAATACACATAGACGATTCATCCAATATCACACAAATATGACTCAGAAAACACTCATCCTGTCACAGTGCTATTAGAGTGGACCCAAGAGCACGACTCAGACAGGAGTAACAAAGATGAACGTCTTTAGTTGAAAACAGGACGGGTCAAATCCGGGAGATCAGTCCAAGAAGCAAACAAGTCCAAAAAGGGGCAGGGCCGAGAATCAGAGGTCAGGACAGGCAGGTTATGAATATAAACTAATAACACTGGAGAACTTGGCACGAAAACACAAGACAATCTGGCAGAGGACAAGTGAAGGAACCTCAGTAGACAGGGACTAACGAGGGAATGGGCAACAGGTGAGATGGGCATGAAGACCAGGTGAAGGTAATGAGGGACTAACGAGGGAGTGATCAGAGGCAGGTGAAGGGAGTTGGACTGACGAGATGGGAAGCAGGATCTGGAATGACGTGATAGTTCCTGAGACAGGATGAAAACAACTCATAAAAGGAAGGTGTGGAGCTAAACTGTTACAAATTCGGCTTCAGTTCGTGATGAGTACTCGTAGGATTGAACAAAGTATTATTTTTTTTGTGATCATATCTTTTATTGGTTTTCGACATATGCACATGCAAAGGAAAAGATGTACACATTGTACGTACACAATATGTAGTTGGGTTATTTGGAGTGAGTGCCAGGTAACATTGTGATACTATTCCATATTTTTTCACTGGGTTAAAAATCCCCCCCAAAAAAAATAAAAAGAAAGAAGGAATTTCGCAGCAGTATCTACAGCAACTGGTGCATGAGTGACAGGTGTCCTGTGGGGGTGACTTGGCGTCGGTTTCACAAGTAAAAAAGATCACGACTCCACCGTCGCAGCGCTCTGATCTCCACCGCGGCGCCGCTGGCGGGAAAAAAAAAGGACCGTCGACTTTTTCTAAAAAAAAACGTGCGAGAGACCGTCGCAAGCCGGCATCACGTTGTCTGCCCGATAGGACGAAAAGCCGGCCGGATGTCGGCGAGGATCACGGGGATGGATTGCAGAGAAGAGATTACGGGATTACGAAACAATAGGGATGCGTAACATCCCCCGGTGTTGCCCATTGTAAGGGCGGGAGGATGCGCCGGTGTTTTATTGAAGACGAGGGCACGCGTCTCTGGGGATCACCTGAGGGCAACGATACTCAAACCCAGACTGCAGACGGCCCCAAAAGAAAAGGCCCGACGAGAAAGAGACGGCTTTCATTCGGCTCGACTGGAAATACAATCGCCGGATGATTGCATTCCGTCCGTTTCATCCACGGCAAAAAAAAAAAAAAGCACAAAGAAAAGCACATCACAAAAACAACAACAATGCATCCCCCGGTGTATCGACAGTTTACAAGTTAAAAGCGTGTAACTGTTTCACATTAAAGGAAAACCAAAGACTCGCACCTCCTTCAGTCAAGAGGATCAACGTGAGGCGGAATCCTCGGAGGGTTTCACTGAGTAATTATTCCTCTGCAGCCTCACCTACAGACATGCCAGACGCATCTTTTCTCACAACCCGTCACTACGATCATCGCCGCTCCAATAAGCACTCAACTTATATATATTCATACTATATATATATTCTGATGGGAGCACTTTAATTAGAGACGGGGCTCTCTGCCCAATTCTACAGCCGACGACGGTGTAACCGTTTTTTCTGACAAAGCCGGATGGAAAGAAACAGTTGGTAGTCGCGCTGCCGCACACACACACACGCACACACACGCGCGCGCATGCACGTGCGCGGGCACGCTAATGGTACAGTGACCAAGATAACGGCCTCTGAACCCGAGCAGCATCGAAAAAGATCCAAGTAGAAAAGGGAAGATGGAATAGATGAATGCCCAGAAGACATGTTGAGGACTCGGTGTGTGTGTGTGTGTGTGTACAGGGTGTCTACAGGAATAAACCAGTGAAATTTAAGACTTTTTAAGACTTTTTAAGACCACGTCGAAATAAAATTTAAGACCTAACTTACGATGGAAATATACATTAATCTAAATAAACTAATTCAAAGTAAACACACTGTCTGTTTAAAATTAACAGTATGGTGTAATGCAAAAGGATAACACAAATGTCATTGCTGTTGTAAATTATATTTATTAATAAATGTTCAGAACATTTAAGTCCCATGAACAAATGCTTATATCAAGTAAATATATTTTAAAAATACAGGCAACATAGTTCCTTTTGAACAAAAAAATCTATAAAATAACATAAATAACATTTCCAGCTGCTTTTAAAATGCAAATTCATTTACATAATAGAATGTATGTGTGTGTGTGTGGGTGAGTGAGTTCTCATGTCTCTATGTGATGGATGTTTGTGCACAGGTTCATGTCTACTCCTGAGCTTTTGTGAATATACTAGGAAAACAATCCTTTTCAAACTGTATTAATATAAAAACTTCCAGTTGACATTTGGTCCATTCTCCTGGAAAAAAGAAAGAAAAAAGGCAGACATTAGCCAAACAACAGTCACCACATCTCTTCATGACACCACCACTTTAATGTCAGACTGGATAAATATGAATGAAAACTATTTTTACAAATTAAGCAACGTGAGCCATCCCTTGAGCCTAGTGAACACTATTTAGACATATTGACAGGTAAACACCACTCTACTTACTACCATTCTAAAACTATTTTTAATTAGTCTAATTAATGTGTAGTTCGCCTATGCATAGCTGTTATTAACTTGACACACGAGTAAAGCTTAACTATATGAAACACATACTCATATACATGAGGTTAGTTAATACATATATTTATGTTAGACTTACTTTGAGGTGCTGAAGTAGGTCCTGGGCGTGTCATGGCCCATGAGCTCCACAGGATCCTGACTGGACGTGGTCATTTCACCAATAACGCACATGAAGTCCAGCTGTCTGCTCGCGGTGGTCTGGTCCAGAGTCTCGTGGAACAGAATGAAGAACACGGCGCCCTGTTGGACTTCGGTGATGAGCTCTTTGTTGCACGGCGCTGGATTTCCTCCGGTGACCTCCAGCGTTGTAGCGTTGACGTGCAGCGGGCGGAGCAGGAGCTAGCGGCGGAGCAGGAGCTAGCCCGCGCTGCTGGCGGCCTACGCTAGTCTCTGTGCTTCTTGCTCTGCTCGTGAGATTCCACCGCTGGAAAGTCTCGCGACACATAACGCAGCTTCAGAAGCATTTCACCGACCGTGACCAGAAACACTCGTTCTTTTCAAGCCGTTGTTGAACTTGCATCCTGCCATGTTTTCTAAACTAGCCGATGCTTCACGTTGTAGGGGATGGGACTGAATACGCGGGGCCCCTTTAAGAGAAGGGGCGTGGCCCCGGTGACACCAGAGACACCGCAGAGCGACCGGAGCAAAATACGGACCTGGCGGAACAGATTGCCTCATATTCGTAATGACATGACACCCAAAAAATTTAAGACCAATCCAATCTGAATTTAAGACTTTTAAAGACTTTTTAAGGCCTTATTTTTGGGGAAAGCAATTTAAGACTTTTTAAGACTTTTTAAGGACCCGCGGACACCCTGGTGTAGTCGTATATGTGCTGCCGTTCAATCCATCATGGTAACCATTTGCAACTCACCGTCGATGACTCTTCTACTCCCGCAGTCGTGCAGCCGCATTTCACAAGACGGCCATCGCGCTCCAAAAGAATCGGACCAAACCGACAGTCAGAGTATAATAATAATAACTAGAACGGGCACTCGGTAGAGCGCATACCTTCACTTATCACAAGATTGGGCATTGAATTATGAACATTTTGGCATTAGTTGCATGCCAATTGCATAGAAATTGACCGTGCTATGGTAAAAAGAAGATCTTGACCTTGACCTTTGACCCGGTCGATCCCAAAATCGAATCAAATGGTCCCCGGATAATAACCAATCATCTCACCAAATTTCATGCGATTCGGTTTAATACTTTTTTTGTTATGCGAGGAACACGCATACAAATTAATAAATAAATAGATAAATAAATACACGGCGATCAAAACATTACCTTCCGCATTTTCAATGCGAAGGTAATAATAATAATAATAATAATACTGGAGTCTTTTTCTTTTGTCGCGTACTAAAAAAAGACATCAAACGAGCGTACATTGCGTTAGCAAGATTTGCGATCGGCAAACGACTCACACGGCGAGCAAACGAGCAGCGGAAGGCGCGGCGGCCGGCCGCTAAACGGCGTGGGCCGAGAGGTCTTCACCGCACGCCGCCGAACAAGCACATCGAACGAATTCCCGTTCTTCTCCCGCCATGAATCACGATGAATGAATTCAAGGTCACGGAAATGAAAAGGGGCTCCCGGCTTCGATGACGGATGCGCGAAAACCGAAGCGGCGTCGCTTTACGGCGTCGATAACTCAGAAGTGGATCCTGATGTACGCGTAACAGTTCCTCTGCAAATCAATACACTGTTGTGAATTATCTCTCGAGCTCTTCACACACACACACACACTAACACACACACACGTAGCAAATGTAACACCTGCCAACCGCAGAATGATGATCGGCGTGGCAGCTTTTCATCAAGCAGCGCAGTCGGAACGGAGCGAAAACGCCCAGTTGGCCTCCAACGAAGGTATATTAGCCAATATTTTTGACAAATACATTAAAAAAATTCCCACCTCGACAAGAATACCTGGAGACCTCAACCGAAGTTCACCCCGTGTGCGTTTTTGCTGCCGTCCTTCATTCCGATGTTAGTTCTAATGCAAGTTCGATGACGGGACATTGATCATATCCCCAAAAAAACTGTCTGAACGTCGTATTTAGGGTTCAAAGTGCTGTGGCTGGTTTGCATAATAATAATACAAGCGACCCGGGGTTAATTCGACACTAATTTTCCCGCCGCACGTGTCAATCAAAAGTGTGCCGTGAATGGGGATGTTTACCATTTAAGCTGCGACAATTTGCGAGTCGTCAATCTTGCGATGAAGGGAAGCATCACATTAAAACGCGGGTATGACACTAATGCCGATAATTATGGTAACCGTCGGCTTTAGTGGCCACAATTAAATTGTGTAAATATTCAAAAATAGGCTAGAGTAGGAGTGATGCATTTCATATTGCCTAATTCATCTTCTCCAAATGTATCATGATAAATTGGTGACCATGGATTAATAGCGATTTAAGTGTGCAGGATACTTTGACACTTTTGATTTTATATATATATATATATTTATATATATATGTGTATATATATATATACAGGACTGTCTCAGAAAATTAGAATATTGTGATAAAGTTCTTTATTTTCTGTAATGCAATTAAAAAAACAAAAATGTCATGCATTCTGGATTCATTACAAATCAACTGAAATATTGCAAGCCTTTTATTCTTTTAATATTGCTGATTATGGCTTACAGCTTAAGAAAACTCAAATATCCTATTTCTAAATATTAGAATATCATGAAAAATTATACTAGTAGGGTATTAAACAAATCACTTGAATCGTCTAACTCGAAACACCTGGAAACACATTTTCAAATGTTTGATTTTGTTTTGCTGTTATAAATCTTTTTTTTACTTGGTCTGAGGAAATATTCAAATTTTATGAGATAGGATTTTAGAGTTTTCTTAAGCTGTAAGCCATAATCAGCAATATTAAAAGAATAAAAGGCTTGCAATATTTCAGTTGATTTGTAATGAATCCAGAATGCATGACATTTTTGTTTTTTTAATTGCATTACAGAAAATAAAGAACTTTATCACAATATTCTAATTTTCTGAGACAGTCCTGTATATGTGTATATATATAATCAGTGTGTTTTTTACAGTATTTTTTACAGACAATAATAATAATCTACATTTTAGATGTTGTGCTCATTGCATCATTTGCACTGGGACCTAGTCGTGGACCAGAAATAGCTTCTCGCACATTTGAATACTGATGAATAATCATAGCGCAATGCTATTCTTGTTTGAATCTGGGAATTTTGCACCGAGTCACCAACTTTTCCCCGCGCGTTTTTCGTGCCTCGGTTTTGTTTTCAGCCGTGAACCCAACAGGGACTTTATGTAGATGCATCCCAAAAATATAGAATATCCTCTCCTCTCCATCGCCTGCAATCATCACGGAAGATTCACTGGATGATTGTCTGTCTGTAAATGAAGTCTTAATTACCTGCGGTGGTGGAAGGAAACGGAATAAGTGCAAAGGAATAAGACGGCGTCGGGTGTGAGAGGACTCGCTCCGCCGTTAGCTAGTGCGCGGCGGCTGAGGCTAGCGAAGGCATCGCGGCATCGGCAACTAAATCATTAAGAGGAGGAGAGGGGACAGATTGTGGTCTGAGGGACGGCAGGGAATATCCCGCCAGCCTGCTCATGAATTGTGAATCATACATACGGAGTATGTGGCCCGATGTGGACGTATTTCCAAGGCTATACAACGTCAACATTCTAATTTACAGCTCAGAGTTACGGTATTATTATTACACACTAATATTCTGATATTAAATCAAATGATTTTGATGAAACATCCAGAAGAAAACTGTCAACAAAAAAAAATCAGCTTAAGCGGTACCCGGGAAATGACCGAAAATCCCAAACTAAAGTGAAGAATTAGAAGTTTCCTGTCATTTAAACCACATGTCCAGCAGCCGGCAGGTACTGGCAGGCCACACGCCCTTGCTTTTACCTTACGTAGCATGTCACTCGCGCCAACGCTTAAAATAGCCGTACTTGTCTCAAGGAATAATAATACAGCTGCTGCAGGGTGCAGGTGTGGAAAATTCCATTCCATCGGATAAGAAGGCAACGTATCCTCGTCCTCGTGCGCCGATGATCGCGTTGCATTAGAGCTCTTAAATATTTTAATGGGTTTTGAATCATATGACTGATCTCTCCCCCCCCAACATAACTATGTCAATAGCCTTCCTGCCACCGGCCCGGAGTGTTTGTCTTGTACAAAGAGAGCTGTACGTGGCCCTGGATCTATATTAACAAAGATGTTCTCTGGCTGCGGGAGTGAGATTTTGCAACTGTGCCCGAGAGTCATCCGGTCGCAGGCCTCCGCCGTCGGAAACGGTCCTCTCGGTTTTTCACCGCCACTTTGAGTTAGGGAAAAAAAGAAAAAAAGCCCCCGTCTCACGGAAAAGATTTTTAGAGCCCTCCGTTGAATAGCGATCGGGTAACGCGACGCCGAAGAGTTATCGCTGCGGCGTAATTGCTCAATTATTCATACGAGATTTTAGCCTCATTAATCTGTGAAACGTTCTGAAAGAGTACGATCATTTTCATTTTTGTCCCTGTCCTCGTGACTCGAGTGTTTCTTTTTTTTTGCAGATCTTCGCAAGAGACATGAATTTGCTCTCCGATGCGCAGCCAGTTTCCTTGAAACGGTGTTCTTTGACAGCTCCTCCCCAGCGCTTTCAATGAATCATTATCTGTGCCAATGTTTGCACTCAACCTGCCATTTTTTTAATTATTCTCCCTTCATTTTTTTTTGTTGGTCTCTCGCAGCTGCACACCGACCTCGACGGGGGGCACAGCGCGGTGAAGTACACTCTCTCGGGAGACGGGGCCGGCTCCATCTTCACGATTGACCAGACGACCGGAGACATCCACGCCTTGAGGAGTCTCGACCGGGAGGTGAAGCCGTACTACACCCTGCGCGCCCAGGCCGTCGACATCGACACCAACAGGCCCCTGGAACCTGAGTCCGAATTCGTCATCAAGGTCCAAGACATCAACGACAACGAGCCGAAGTTCCTGGAGGGACCGTACACCGCCACCGTGCCCGAGATGTCCCCAGTAGGTCAGTGGCCACGCTCCGGGGGATAGGGGGGGGGGGGGTATGTTCGTTTGATAGGAATCCTCTGCTCGTCGTTTGCCTCCTCTTGATCCACAGAATAAGAAAGTCACAGGAACCACCAGAGGGGCAAAGACGCCCCCCAGAGTTTGACATTTCACAGTTAGTTATTCTCGGTGTGCCCTGAGTATATTTCTCGGCTTTGTCTTCAGATATTTCCCCTCCCCCGTCCCCCTCAAGGGAGAAGAGATCACATCCGGTTCCTCTTGATCTAAATGCCGCCGAAGCCTTGAGAACTCCGAAAGTCTCTCGAGTGTCTGTGAGTGTGAAAAGAAAACGAGTCGGTAAAAAAATCATAAGGTGCGCAAAGAGTTCACTTTAAAAATCAGAGAAGCTTTCAACTCGATTATGAACACGTCTAATGGGGCGGCAACGGTGGGCGAGTGGTTTACGATCGTGTGTGTTCTACGGCTTGAAGGTTCGTGACGCGGAGGTTTGGTTGATTAATGTCTGGGAACCGGTCCAGGGTGAACCGGTCCAGGGTGATACCGGTCCAGGGTGAACTGGTCCAGGGTGAACCGGTCCAGGGTGATACCGGTCCAGGGTGAACTGGTCCAGGGTGAACCGGTCCAGGGTGAACCGGTCCAGGGTGAACCGGTCCAGGGTGAACCGTCCAGGGTGTACCGGTCCAAGGTGAACCGGTCCAGGGTGAACCGGCCCAGGGTGAACCGGTCCAAGGTGAACCGGTCCAGGGTAAACACATTTCAGCTAGGGATCGGCTAAAAAAAAAAAAATGTAATTCCACATTTATATCTCCGGTACACCTTACACCCACAAAACGGACGCCTGTATATTTTTATAATTCATCTGATAATTGTAGATTTATGACATGTAATCTGACATGAAAGTCTGGTGGATTATTTTACTGAGGAGAGGATGAAAAAGAAAAGAAAAGGACTTCTTTATTTAATTCAAAGTAATTAACTCTCATTTAGATAAAAGCACTTCAACATTTCCTAAAATCTTTCCAACCTGCTGTTATGGGATACATGCTTCAATTAACATTATTATTATTAGCATCTAATTTGATGATAAGCAGTCTGCAAAAGTACTTAAAAAACATAATTGTGATGCTTTTCTTTGCATGAATGGATACCTGGCGTTAACTTTAAATACATCTATGAAGTGTTTTTTGTTTAGCTGTTGAGCTTCGGAGAGACAGGCGGTCAAAATGAAACTAAATAAACTTTTAATCCCCGTATAGTGCTGTAGGTTTTGTAGGCCAACGGGAAGTCGGCATCGAACCGGATCCCTCGACATGAAGCCAATTGCATTTTGGGATTATTGCACAGAATAATCCCTGTGGAAAACCCAAATGTGATACTAACACTTTTTTTGTTCAGCAAGATAATCTCCACACCACTTTCATTATTTCCTCTGGATTTACCCTGGATCCCTCGTTTCCCATGATGCAACAGCAGCACATCTTTCATCAGATGCCTCGTGTTCTGCACAGCGTGCGGTTTTTGGACGCATGGAGCAGAAATGTGATCCAGATCCTGGCAACAGCATCAAAATCGGTCCGACGGCAAAGAAAATGTACCGCAGACGAGAATGAAGGTTTAAAAATAACTTTTCTCACTCATTACGGTCGAATCCGTAAAAAATACAAGTGGGAACGAAAATGTATGTAGAGTGACACCACTATCAGAAATACCCCAGCTGATAATACAACTGAGTCTGAACCACCACACACACACACACACACACACACACACACACACACAATGTGGGAAGTTACATTTTCAAAAAGTAATCATCAACCCAACTAAAGTCCTTATGAATATTCATAGCAACGAGACCCGTGTGATCAATGATCTTCTTCTGTTAGAACACACAGAAACATGGAGGGGCCATCGGGAACCGATAATGGTTCTTCAGAGTGATGCCAAAGAAGAACCATTTGTGGTTCCACTCAGAACCTTTTAAACCAGGGTTCTTTAAAGAACCATTTCCTTAAAGAGTTCTTCAAAGAACCTATAAATGTGTCTCAAACAACCTTTAAAACATGGTTCTTTGAGGCATCATTTCTGGTTCCACAATGAACCTTTCAAACCAGGGTTCTTAAAAGAACCATTTCCTTCAATAGTTTTTCAAAGAACCTATAAAGAACCTTAAAAAATGGTTCTTTAAGGCACCATTTATGGTTCCACAAAGAACCTTTCAAATCAGTGTTCTTTAAAGAACCATTACCTTGAAGAGTTCTTCAAAGAACCTATAAAGGTGCCTCAAAGAACCTTCAAAAAATGTTTTTTTAAGGAACCATTTCTGGTTTCACAGAAAACCTTCCAATCCAGGGTTCTTTAAAGAACCATTTCCTTAAAGAGGTCTTCAAAGAACCTTTAATGGTGTCTCAAACAAAAGAATGGTTCTCCAGTAGGTGGTGGTTCTTCGTAGAACCACAAAGCCTCTTAAAGAACCATTTGAGAACCCTTGTGTTTCTGTGTGCAGGGAAAGGTAAACATTCAGAGGGAGCGATGCTGAATATGAATGTGACTCTGATGGTTGTCACGGCGATGAGTTCATCCAGTGGATTTTCACCAACAGTCGATCTCACATCCAAACATCGGATCAGTCCATCGATCTGCATCTCCTTCCGCGCCACGGCAATTTGGTTTAGCCCGCATTGCATTCTGGGGGAATCGTTGAACGTTGCGACGTGAGCCATATTTATTTAAGTCGGATAGATTATCCATATTCTGACTTTTGACCGTTAAACGTCCTCCGCTCACCGAGGCGCTCCGTGAAGTCCTGACGTCGAAAAACATCTTATTTTAAAGACAGTGTTAAATCTTCTCTTTCTAAAAAAAAACCACCAGACTCCGGAGATTCAAAATATTCCGGCTGACGCGGCATTTTTTTCCTTTATTGGTCGGTAGCTCCGCCCCTTTAACCCGTCACCTGTTAGCCTGCTGGAGACTCGGCCTATAAGGAGCCGGTGGAATGAAGATGAGCCAAAAACCTCCAACCAGAACTGATGATGTCATCTTTACGCTGTTCTAGCCCCGCCCCTTTTGTTGGGTGAACACACAGAGCCTCTTCTCTCCGTTTTACATCCCTCACTTTAAATAACGCTGCAAACGTACACGACACGGCCCTCCTCCTCTTCCTCCTCCTCTTCTTCGTATTCTTCCTCTTTCTCCTCCTCCTCCTGCTCCTCTTCCTCCTCTTCTTGTATGCTCCTTTTCCTCCTCCTGCTGCTCTTCCTCCTCCTCCTCCTCCTCTATTTCACGAACAAGATGTGGCCCAGTCCTCATCTTCTTCCTATTCTTCCTGTTTCTCATCTTCTTCCTCCTCCTCTTGCTCCTCTTCTTCCCCCTCCTGCTCCTCTTGTTCCTCCTGCTCCTGCTACCACTCCTCTTCCTCCTCCTGCTCCTCCTCCTGCTCCTCTCTCCTCTTTATCCTCCTCTTTAAAAAAAATATTATAATGCTGTGAACCTACAGTGGGGTTAAATTGACACGGCCCTCCTCTTCCTCCTCTTCCTCCTCCTCCTCATTCCACCCCATCAGCGACATTGACCGGTCACCAGGAGGCGCGGCTCTCTCATCGCTCATTAGTGTCGGCTGGGAATCGTTTTCGGGTTAACCGACTTCAGGGAGTTGGGATGAGTCTCGTGAGGAAACACATGAAGTCAAAGTCACTATGTCTCTCCTCCTCCTCCTCCTCCTCCTCCTCCTCCTCAGGGACGTATGTGACGCAGGTGACGGCCACGGACGCAGACGACCCCACCTACGGGAACAGCGCCCGCGTGGTGTACAGCATCCTGCACGGCCAGCCCTACTTCTCCGTGGACCCCAAAACAGGTAGACGACCGTTCCTTTGCTCATGGTCGCCACGGCGACGTCAGCGTGGGAAGCTCGGCGACGACACGACCGCTTCAACGGCGGCGAGATCGGATTCGTTTTGTACGATTTGAGTGATTTTCGGGAATGATTTTAGTTTTTTGGTATAGCTTTTGTGTTTTTTTCAACTCTATTCCTCTATACTCTCCTCTCCTCTCCTCGATACTCTCCTCTTCTCTCCTCTCCTCTCCTCTATACTCTCTTCTCCTCTCCTCTCCTCTATACTCTCCTCTATACTCTCCTCTCCTCTCCCTCCTACCTCCTCCTCTCTCCTCCTCCTCGATACCTCTCTCTCTCCTCTCCTCTTCTCTCCTCTCCTCTCCTCTCCCTCCATACCTCTCCTCCTCTCATACCTCCTCCTCCTCCTCTCTCCTCCCCCCCCTCCTCTATACTCCTCCTCCTCTCCTCTCCTCCTCTCCTCTCCTCATACCTCTCTCTCTCCTCCTCTCCTCCTCCTCCTCTCCTCATACCTCCTCGATACTCTCCTCTCCTCTATACTCTCCTCTCCTCTCCCCTCCCCATACCTCTCCTCTCCTCTCTCTCCTCCCATACTCCCCTCCCTCCTCTCCTCTCCTCCCTCTCCTCCTCCTCCTCTCCTCTCCTCCTCCTTCCCTCCCATACCTCTCTCTCCTCCTCTCCTCCCCATACCTCTCCTCTCTCCTCTCCTCTCCTCTCCCTCCTCCTCCTCTCCTCTCCTCCTATACCTCTCTCCTCTCCTCGATACTCTCCTCTCCTCTATACTCTCCTCTATACTCTCCTCCTCCTCCCCATACCTCCTCCCTCCTCCTCTCATACTCCTCCCCTCCTCTCTCTCCTCTCCTCCTCCTCTATACCTCTTCTCCTCCTCTCCTCTCCTCCTCCATACCTCTCTCCTCTCCTCTCCTCTCCTCTATACTCTCCTCTCCCCTCCCCTCTCCTCTATACACTCCTCTCCTCTATACTCTCTTCTCCTCTCCTCTCCTCTATACTCTCCTCTATACTCTCTTCTCCTCTCCTCGATACTCTCCTCTCCTCTATACTCTTCTCTCCTCTCCTCGATACTCTCCTCTATACTCTCTCGATCTCCTCTCCTCCTCTCTCTCCTCTCCTCTATACCTCCCTCTATACCTCTTCTCCTCTCCTCCTCTCTCTCTCTCTCCCTCCTCTCTCTCTCCTCTCCATACCTCCTCCTCCTCTCCACTCCTCTATACTCTCCTCCTCTTCTCTCCTCTCCTCTCTCTCCCATACCTCTCCTCTATACTCTCTCTCTCTCCTCCTCCCATACTCTCCTCCTATACTCTCTCTCTCCTCTCCTCCATACCTCCTCTCTCCTCCTCTCCTCCTCTCCTCTCCCTCTACTCTCTCCTCTCCTCTTCTCCCTCTCCTCCTCTCCTCCTCCTCTCCTCTATACTCTCATACCTCTCTCTCTCCTCCTCTCATACCTCTCTCCCTCTCTCTCTCCTCCCTCTACCTCCTCTCCTCCTCCTCTCCTCCTCCTCTATACCTCTCCCTCCTCTCTCCTCTCCTCTCTTCTCCTCTCCTCCTCTCCTCTACTCTCCTCCTCCTCTCCTCTCCTATACTCCCTCCTCCATACCTCTCCTCCTCTCTCTCTTCTCCTCTCCTCGATACTCTCCTCTCCTCTATACTCTTCTCTCCTCTCCTCTCCTCGATACTCTCCTCTATACTCTCTTCTCCTCTCCTCTTCTCCTCTCCTCTCCTCTATACTCTCCTCTCCTCTTCTCTCCTCTCCTCTCCTCTATACTCTCCTCTATACTCTCTTCTCCTCTCCTCTCCTCTATACTCTCCTCTCCTCTATACTCCTCTCCTTACCTCCTCTCCTCTCCCCATACCTCCTCCTCCTCCCCTCTCCCTCTCCTCTCCTCCTCCTCTATACCTCCTCCTCCTCTTCTCCTCTATACTCCTGATACTCTCCTCTCTCTCTTCCATACCTCTCTCCTCTCCTCTATACTCTCCTCTCCTCTCCTCTCATCTCCTCGAGGGAGAGGGAGCCTCTCCTAGATACATCTACATTCTTTGTTGTGCAATCAAATTTATAAAAGATCTCATGTTGACCACGTCTTCCTCTTTTGTCTTATTCTGATTCCTCCTTCTCCCCCTCCTTCTCCTCCTCCTCCTGCTCCTTCTCCTTCTGCGTCCTCTCTCTGCCTCCTCCTCCTTCTCCTCTTCCTACTCTTCCTCCTTTTGCCTCTCATTCTCCTCCTCCTCCTCCTCCAGGTGTCATAAAGACGGCGCTGCCCAACATGGACCGGGAGGTGAAGGAGCCAGTGTGCTGCTGCAGCAGGCCAAGGGGATGGGGGGGGCTGGGGGTGACTGGCAGGACCACCATCATCATCATCAGCAGCAGCCAAACCCGCCCCGCCTGCCTCCGGTGGGTGGCCGGGAGGTGAAGGAGCAGTACCAGGTGCTGATCCCAGGCCATGATGGGGGGGGGGGGGGTCTGGCCGGGACCACCACCATCAACATCAGCCTCAGCGACGTCAACGACAACCCGCCCCGCTTCTCCAAGAGTGGTGCGGAGGTGAAGGAGCAGTACCAGGTGCTGATCCAGGCCAAGGACATGGGGGGCCAGCTGGGGGGTCTGGCCGGGACCACCACCATCAACATCAGCCAGCAGCTGACGTCGACGCTAAACCCGCCCCCCCAAGCAAGAGAGTGGCCCTTTCCATTGTGTGTGTGTGTGTGTGCAGTGTGTGTGTGTGTGTGCCCAAAATGCCGTTTAAACTAAAACCACGTCATGACGTTTATTTCACATTTATATGAGCGGGAAATAAAACAAGTGAATTACAACAGGGTGGAGGGGGAGGAGGAGGAAGAAGAGGAGGAGCAAGAAAATGAGCAGGAGGAAAGGGAGGAGCAGGAAGAGGAGCAGGAGGAGGAGGAAGATGAGCAGGAGAAGGAGCAAGAAGAAGAGGAGGAGGAGAAATAGGAGGAGGAGGAGGAGGAAGAGGAGTAGGAAGAAGAGTATCAGAAGGAGGAGAAGGAAGAGGAGCAGAAGGATGAGGATGAAGAGGAGCAGGAGAAGGTGCAAGAAGAAGAAGAGGAGGAGGAGGAGGTGGGGGGAAGAGGAGCAAAAAGAGGAGGAGGAAGAGGAGGAGGAAGAAGAAGAGGAGGAGGAGGAGGTGGGGGGGAAGAGGAGCAAGAAGAGGAGGAAAAGGAGGAGGAAGAGGACCAGTGGGAAGAGGAAGAGGAGGAGGAGGAGTAGGTTGTCTTCATCATGTCCCTCCCTGTAATTGTTTTGATGACTCCTCATTATTTGTCCTCGTGAAGTTTAACGTTGTTTATTTTCACTTCACCGACGGCAAATAAGACCGGCGACGCCCACGGGGACGAGCGGCTGGGTCTAGAGGGGGGGGGGGGGGGGGACACCGGCTCCTCCTCCTCCTCCGGTGTTCAGGCTAAGCTGCTCAGCCAGATTTACTGACCTCAGCGTCACCGGGTCAAAATAAAATAAAATACAGTCACTGTAAATACTTTGATCTGTAAAACCGTCACAGCTTAAAATGCTTTATTCAGTTAGGATGCAAAGAAGAAAAAACATATTTATATATGTATATATATATATGTATGTATGAGATGATATTTCCATAGTGCTGTCACAGAGGTGTGGCCTGTGGCCTCCTACCGGCTGTCGGCCCTGCCGGAGGTCCTGGTCACATGACTCACTTCACTATGTTGTTGCTGCATCCATCACACATCTGTCCCCCACCCCCTCCCCACACACACTCCCCCCCTCCCCCTCTCGTTATCATAGATAATGTAAACCTGGTTTTCCTCTGATGGCACCAGATGTGTGACATGTGAAGCCTGTAATGACCATAAGTGATAGTGGTGTGTGTGTGTGTGTGTATATGTGGTCATGACTGATAGTGATGTATATACAGTATATATATATATATATATACATATGTATATATATACAGTATATTTTTTCAAATTTTATGGAATTGAGACAATCCAGAAAATTATCAGATTTCCATTTTTTAAATAATTTTTATGGATATATATATATTTATTTATTTATATATATATATATATATACAGGACTGTCTCAGAAAATTAGAATATTGTGATGAAGTTCTTTATTTTCTGTAATGCAATTAAAAAAACAAACATGTCATGCATTCTGGATTCATTACAAATCAACTGAAATATTGCAAGCCTTTTATTCTTTTAATATTGCTGATTATGGCTTACAGCTTAAGAAAACTCAAATATCCTATCTCTAAATATTAGAATATCATGAAAAAGTATACTAGTAGGGTATTAAACAAATCACTTGAATTGTCTAATTAACTCGAAACACCTGCAAGGGTTTCCTGAGCCTTGACAAACACTCAGCTGTTATAAATCTTTTTTTTTACTTGGTCTGAGGAAATATTAAAATTTTATGAGATAGGATTTTAGAGTTTTCTTAAGCTGTAAGCCATAATCAGCAATATTAAAAGAATAAAAGGCTTGCAATATTTCAGTTGATTTGTAATGAATCCAGAATGCATGACATTTTTGTTTTTTAAATTGCATTACAGAAAATAAAGAACTTTATCACAATATTCTAATTTTCTGAGACAGTCCTGTACATATATATGGTCATGACTGATAAAATATCCATAAATGGATCCATGCATGTACACATATCTCCCTCTCTCTATATATATATAGAGATATGTGTATATCTCTATATATATATATATAATATTTTTTCAAATTTTATGGAATTGAGACAATCCAGAAAATTATCAGATTTCCATTTTAGTATTTTATTTTTATGGATGCAAATTGTTGGATGCGATGCCTAATTTGCATATTTAAACATACACTTCCTCAAATAATAAGTGCCTTAATGTCCGAGGATGTGAGGTTGTGAGGATGTGAGGATGTGAGGATGTGAGGACGTGAGGATGTGAGGATGTGAGGATGTGAGGACGTGAGGATGTGAGGTTGTGAGGATGTGAGGACGTGAGGGTGTGAGAATGTCAGGACGTGCGTTGCCATGGCGATATGACCATAATGAAGCCTCATTTTCTTCGGCAGGTTTCTTCCACCTGAGGGTTCCCGAGTCGTCGGCGGTGGGCTCGGCCGTGGGGAGGATCCGAGCCCACGACCTGGACGTGGGCCGGAACGCCGAGGTGGAGTACACCATCGTCCCCGGCGACGGCGGCGCCATGTTCGACATCGCCACCAACGAACACAACCAAGAGGGCGTCATCATCCTCAGAAGGGTAAACACAGGCGGGTCCGTGGTTATGAACCTCACTCGCCACCGTGCTGCCCGTCATACGGCCCTTTAAATGCCACTTATTACCCACTTTAGAGGATTTTCACAATAAAAGCCCACCAAAGAGAGGAAGCACCAGAATACTCTAAATGTAAAAAGAAAAGTTGAGGTTTTATTTAGGGGATATTAAAAAAGTGACTGGGCTGGAATCAGTTGGAGGTAGATACAATAAATTAATGCAAAAAAGATAATTATATATATATATGTATATATATACATATATATATACATTTATATATATTTATTTATATATATTTATTTATATTTATTTATTTATATATATTTAAATATAAATAACAACGCGACAACGCGACAACACGAGACATCAACGTCAACATCACGCAGCAGAACTCTTGGAAATATATATCGTATAATAATAATAAAGACAGCTATGATGGCCGATATGGGAAAAATACGTTCTAACGAGCTCTTTAATGGGTAAGCTCCGCCCCCCAGCAGGACACATGGCAGAGGGCCGGGTAGGGGGGCGGGGGGGTTTGAACCTGTGATCTTCCGGTTGTGTGATGTCTTCCCGTGTCCTTAAAGCGACGGCGCCTTAAAGGGCCGGCGCCGCTCTCTGCTCGGCACCCCCACTCGGCCCCCTCACGATGCCCTATGTTCTTCTTTTCCTTGGATGGATTTAATGGCGCCGACCACGCAGCACGAGGTCCCCCGGCCCGTTGGGTCGGAGCTCTCTCTCTCTGAACCTCTGGAGAGAGGTAGAGCGTACTGCAGCCGTGCAACAAGGGCTGCTCTACGACGATAATAACACTGATTACGCAATTGATTAATCATTATTTATACAGTATATACATATGGGACAAAATAATGTAGATACTTCCATTTTGACTTTATTATCTCGTGACTTTACCCCGCGTGGCTCTATTTCATTTCATTTTCTTTCTCCACATAATGCCGCTAATGAGCGTATCGATTTTAAAGTATGAAACCAGGATAAATATTAATGCAGCGTAAAAAAAAGGAAAAGAAAAAAGCCTGGTGTATGAAGTGACCCCCCGCCCCCCCAAAGACGACAGGATTCATTCGCACCTCATAAAAATATTGTTATTGTTATCATTATTGTTATTATTACTCCACCCACGGGCTGCAGAGAGCCAGAGCTTCATTTATTCCTCTTTGGACACGGAACGCATGAGGGCCGGACAGTGGGCGAGGATATGCATCCATGAGAGAGAGAGAGGGAGAGAGAGAGGGGAGAGAGAGAGAGAGAGAGAGGGAGAGAGAGAAAGAGGGTGTGAGAGAGGGAGAGAGAGGGAGAGAGAGGGAAGGAGAGAGAGAGAGAGGGGGCGTGAGAGAGAGAGAGAGAGAGAAGGAAGGAGAGAGAGGGGAGAGAGGAGAGAGAGGAATGAGAGAGAGAGAGAGGCGTGAGAGAGAGAGGAGAGAGAGAGAGAGGGAGAGAGAGAGGAGAGAGAGAGAGAGGGGGAGAGAGAGAGAGAGAGAGAGGGAGGGGGAGAGAGAGAGAGGAAGGGAGAGGGGAGAGAGGGAGGGAGAGAGAGAGAGAGGGAGAGGGAGAGAGAGAGAGGAGAGAAAAAGAGAGGTAGAGGGGGAGAGAGAGAGAGGGCGTGAGAGAGAGAGGGAGGGAGAGGGAGAGAGGGAGGGAGGGTCTCATTAAGGTTCTCTTTAGAGGGAGCAGCTACTTCTCTTGAAGATTGTGATGCGACTCGGAGGGCATGACATCGACCAGCTGCATGGATGACATCACCCCCCCCCCCCCCCCTGAGTGCTCTGTAGACAGAAACCAGGCTCACCCATGGGTGCTTTGTTTACCTCTCCCCTCCGTCTGCTCTCCCAGTCGTCTGCGTCCTGAAAGCCGGCGCACAACGCCGAGCGTCTCCAGAACATCTGGCGCCGCTCGGCTCGACCCGTTAAGAGGCGTAATCACACACACACACACACACACACACGCTCCCCTTTCGGCGCGTGAGGACGACCCCCTGCTGCGAGATCAAATGACATTTGTTGTCACTTCAATGGGAGGAAGAAGAGATGAAGAAGAAACGCTGAGTTTGCATAATGCAGCCGCCACAAAATGTGTCTCTGGATTTGGGGAAAAGAGAAATATGTTTTTTAATGTCAGAAAGTGGAGATATTTGTAAGCAGCGCTCGACGCCGGGGATGAAACGGATGAAACGGATGAAACGGATGAAATGGATTTCATTTCCCCAGATGACTTATCTTGTCTTTCTCCCAAATTGACTTTTGTTTTTAATATTTCGGGCCCTGAAACCTGAAACATCTGGTGAGAAAAGTGAACTCTTCATATTTATGTCATCATAACCGTTATTATTTATTTAAACGTTGTTTAAGTTTTAAATCACAAAGAGTTTGAAAATAACCAAACTTTCTTCAGACTTCCACCAAAACGCTTGAAAACGCAAAAAAAAAAGTTCTTGAAGATAAATATATATATATATATATATTTGTAAGCATTTCTCAGATGAAATGGCTTTAATTAATTTCATTTTTCCAGGATTGAATTATCTTCCCAAAATCCCCCAAAAAAAGGAGCTTGGTGATTAAAAGGTTAAATATTTCGGGCCCTGAAACACTTTCAATGAAAACGCTCAACATCTGGTCAGAAAAGGGAACTTTTCATATTTATGTTATCATAACCTTTATTATTCATTTAAAAGTGGAGACGTTGTTTAACTTTTAAATCACAAAAAGTTTGAAAATAACCAAACTTCCTTCAGACTTCCACCAAAACGCAAAGAATTCACTTAAGGTGGACTTTTAGACAATGTGGTTAAACTCTCTAAACCAATGGGCCACATCAGCATCATGGCCGCCCTCTTAAAGGGCCGGAAACACTTTAGAAGATCCTTGAACATATTGTTAAATAACTCTTTGCATGTGATTGTTGTTTATTTGAGGGTAGACATATTGTTTATAAGAAAATGTCTCTAATATTACAACATAAATCCATTTAATTTGAAACCTTCAAAATAAAAGCGTGGGAAATTTTTCTCACATGTGATCACACGTCTTTCAAGCCATCAGGGGCCACATGAAATGATGCGGCGGGCCGGATTTGACCCGCGGGCCTTGTGTTTGACACCTGTGGTCTAAAACATGATTATAAACTTGAGCAAATACATTGATGTTGCACATCAAATTAAAGAACACAACCTGGGCTACAAGTATCAGGAAACCATTCCAACACAACTCAAACACTGGCTGAATTAATGATTAAAATATCATAATCATAATTTCGTCAGGAGTCGGCCCACTCGGAACGTTTCTGGAACTAGCGACACGTAGCTCCGTGGAATCGGAGACGACGAGATGTTAAAAAGCAAGAGGACTTCACACAGATTCTAAATATCTTTACGGAATCCTTCTGGACCAAAGCACCGCGGAGATATGAGCCAAAGAACACGGCCACATGAATCGCTTCATGGCTTTATCTTCATAGATAAAAAAAGAAAGAAGAGATATTTGTGATGTAATGATCAGATAAAATGAATTTCATTTTTCAAGGAATGATTAATCTTATCTTTCTCCCAAAATGACTTTTTTCATAAAGGCACACGGGCGCTCCCCACTCATCATCCTGCTCCGTATGTATGTAAATTATATTTATTTAAATTAAACCGTTAATATTGATCAAAAGTAGAGACGTCGTTAAAGTTACAATGAGTTTTATGTCTGAAAGTAAAAACTTCAAAACTTCCTTCAGACTTCGACCAAAAATGAAAAAGTGTTTTTTTCATTAAAATAATCACGTTAATGCAAATTTCAAATTATAATTTACATATTTTATAATAATAATTTAGGATATGAATATATAAGCATTTTTGCTACTACCTATCCCTTTTCAGTCTTTCTGTTTATTATATTACATAGAATAATATTTTATTGTACTGCAATGACTCAATAAAAATAAAAATAAAATACAAAATACACAAATTCACCTTTATAAATTTTTTATTATTTGAAAGTTTTATTTCATCTTTTTATATATATTTTTACTGGGTGCATTTCCTCTGATTACAAAAGCGTTCCCTCCTCTCGGCTCTCCAGCCTTCCAGGATGACGCAACAGTCGAACATACTCTTTTTGGGAGAGAGCACATTTTCTTCTTCTTCTTCTTCTTCTTCTTCTTCTTCTTCTTCTACTTCTTCTTCTTCTTCTTTTCCTCGTGATGTAGCAGCGTTATTCGTTAACTGATACATTTTGAGTTCATGTCCTTTGATCTCCCCCCCCCCCCCCCCCAAAAGTACGCAGCGAGAGACTCACTCTCTCTTTAAACGCTGCCTCGGGATGCACAAACACACGTGTGTGTGTGAATGGCGTATGCGTATACTGCGTGTGCTTAGCGTGTGCTTAGCGTGTGCTTAGCGTGTGCTTAGCGTGGTCGTGAGCGCGGCTGCAGATCATGGCGTCGCGACCTTCTCGTTGGCAGGAGGCAAGTATGATGTTAATGAGGACCGTTGTTTGTTTACAGCGTGGAGGAGAGGAGGCATCTCTCCCTCCATTGTTCCCCCTCTCACTGCTTCATACACGGCCACACACACACACACTCACTCACACACACACTCACTCACACACACACACTCTCACACACACACACACATATATACATATATATATATATATATATATATATATATATATATTCCCCCTGCAGTACAAAGGTATTGTATCTGTCGGGGATACTCTGAGCCCCACTTTAACTGTCCAAGCCCCCCCCCCCCCCCCACACACACACCACCGCCATGTAATTTGCTAGCCAGCGCGGCCGCTGTGCGCGTGGGACTGTGATGGTAGCGGGACGTGGAGGGAGGGAGATAGCGAGAGGAGAGAGGGATGAAATGTGTGTGAAGATGGAGATGAA
Source organism: Pseudoliparis swirei (assembly GCF_029220125.1). NCBI lineage: Eukaryota > Metazoa > Chordata > Actinopteri > Perciformes > Liparidae > Pseudoliparis > Pseudoliparis swirei. The sequence continues at coordinate 3,867,634 of NC_079403.1, forward strand.
GACGGAACCGCCCACACTCCATCGGTGGAGTGTCCCCAGAGACGGGTGCGGACAATCTCTCTCTCTCCCCCTCCCTCTCCATCTCTCTCTCCATCTCTCTCTCTCTCTCCATCTCTCTCTCTCTCTCCATCTCTCTCTCCATCTCTCTCTCCCCTCCCTCTCACCCTCCCTCTCTCTCTCCCCCTCTCTCTCCCCCTCTCTCTCTCCCCTCTCTCTCCATCTCTCTCTCTCCTCTCGCCCCTCTCTCTCTCCCCTCTCTCTCTCCTCTCTCCCTCCTCTCTCTCCCTCCTCTCTCTCTCCCCTCTCTCCTCTCCTCTCTCTCTCCCTCTCTCCCTCTCTCTCCCTCTCTCTCTCTCCCTCTCTCTCCCTCTCTCTCTCCCTCCTCTCTCTCCCCCTCTCTCTCCCCCTCTCTCTCTCTCTCCCCCTCTCTCTCCCTCTCTCTCCTCTTCCTCTCTCCCTCTCTCTCTCTCCCTCCTCTCCCCCTCTCTCTCTCTCTCTCTCTCCCCCCTCTCTCTCTCCATCTCTCTCCCCCTCTCTCTCCCCAAATGAGAGACTCTGGAATGTTGGTTCTGATAAGAGGATCCGGAGTGATGGGGGTTTCATAAGGATGATCACCTGGAGGGGGGGTTTAGAGGGTGGGGGGTGTCGAGGGGTCTGCACATCACATCTTGCAAAACACAGGATGAAGGGAGACAATAGGTGAATCCACCCGCGTGAATTACCAGGAAGAAGAAGAAGAAAACGTCTCTGCAGAGCGCCACGACCGCTCGCCGTCTACAGCTCGCCCACGCCGTGGCGCCGGCGTTGCCGCTGGCGAGATAACCTTTCCGGTTGAAATCATTTTTTCAGTCCGATTAAATGTTATTTGGTCCATTTGCATGTTTACTGGAGGAGAGATGGAGGGGGGGGGGGGGGGACAGGTGCTGCTCTCTGCTCCACGGCAGCATGGGTGGCATCACATTTGCTGAGGGGACTATCCCCCCCTCCTCCTCCTCAGCGATGAAGAGCATCTGCTGCAGACCTCTGGCTCCGCCCCCAAATCCACCGGCCCAGAGCGCCAGAGAGGTTCGGATAGAAGAAGTGCAGGTGACTCGTGTAGAGCGAGGGCCGCACACACACCACCGCTGGAGTCCGGCATTCAGGGGGAAGTATTTAATCATGTGTGTGTGTGTGTGTGTCCAGGGAGAGACGTCTGACTCGACCACAAACTACATGAAAGCGTTTCAGCACCACGGACAGAGACATGTTATAATAACCATCATTATTAAATGGGTAAATTGATAGTTAAGAGCTGAGCAAGATAATGTTTATGACCAATTATTAACTGATTGTTACACACACCAACAAATAAAAATAATAATATTATATTTGTATGATTATTTATTATATATATTTATATTATTATTATTATATATTATTATCAGAAAATGCAATATATAATTTTTTCAAAGCTCTTATATATGCATTTTTTAAATAATAATATATTAAAATAATATAAAAATAATAATAATTAGTATTTTTATATTATTATTACAATATATTATTTTTAAAAATGCTATATATATTTATTGCATTTTCTAATAATAATATATTCTAATAATAATATAAAAATAATAACACAAATAAAAATATAATAATATATATGTTGCATTTCTAATAATTATAAAAATCAGAATCAGCCGCGTGGCATTTATGGAAAGAGGCACCGAACGGCACTATTAAACATCTTTTATCCCCAAAAAAACTAAATGCCACTAATTGCCTTGATGGCCGCGGCCCCTCTCAGACCCCCCCCCCCCCCCCCCCGCGGCGGTATCGAGGCGAGACGCTCTTATTCGTCTTTCCTGCCGTCGATTAAGGATTTAATTTCACTCTCAAGTCAGACGGCGTCTGCAGGTCTCATTTCTCTCGGGCAGAAAACGTCATTAATGGACGAGAGGTTAAAGAACCCACTGCAGAGTGTGAGGAACCGGGGGTAGGTACCACGAAAAGAACCTGTAAAGGTGTCTCCACAAAGAGCCTTTCAAACCAGGGTTCTCTAAAGAACCATTTCCTTAAAGAGTTCTTCAAAGAACCTATAAAGGTGTCTCAAAGAACCTTCAAAGAATGGTTCTCTAAGGCACCATTTCCAGTTCCACAAAGAACCTTTCAAACTAGGGTTCTTTAAAGAACCAGTTCTTCAAAGAAAATATAAAGGTCTCAGAGAACCTTTAATGGTTCTTTAGGGCACCATTTCTGGTTCCACAAGGAACCTTTCAAACCAGGGTTCTTAATATGAACCATTTCCTTAAAAAGTTCTTTAAAGAACCTATAATGTTGTCTCAAAGAACCTTTAATGGTTCTTTAAGGCACTGTTTGTAGTTCCAAAAAGAACCTTTCAAACCAGGGTTCTTTAAAGAACAATTCCCTTAAATAGTTCCTCAAAGAACCTATAAAGGTGTCTCAAAGAACCATCTCTGGTTCCACGGTGTGCTTTTAGAACCCTCTAGAAGCCGTGTGCTCTGGTTCTAGACGTTGCAGAACTTCAAAGTGCCCGTTGTATGATCTCTAACCTCCCCACGGGGAGAAGACAACATATTGAAGAGCTTTTTTAAACAACCCGATAGCATTAAGAGCTCAGAGCGCCGGGGGGCGGAGCCTAATCTATTGATTACGGTGCGGAATGTTCTGGGGGGGGGGGGGGAGTTATTTCGGGCCCCGGTCGTGAAAAGGGAGTCGAAAAGAAGAAAGGGAACAATACCTGAGAACAACCAGACATCCAGACACACACGAGGAACCCCTCGCAGGGAGCAAGATCTGTGTTTGTGTGTCTTTATCTGTGTGTGTGTGTGTGTGTGTGTGTGTGTGTGTGTGTGTGTGTGTGTGTGTGTGTGTGTGTGTGTGTGTGTGAGTGAATTAGCACAAAGAGGCGGTCGAAGTCCACCGAGTGCCTCCTCTCCCCGGCGGCCCCGGGGAGGCGTGGGGTGTAATAGATTAAGCCGCCGTCTCGGGGCTCATCCCGTGGCTAGCCCCGCCCCCTTTTAAGAGTGGCAGCGCCAGTGTTTTTTCCCCACAGCCACTCCACTGCACCGCTGTGTGTGTGTGTGTGTGTGTGTGTGTGTGTGTGTGTGTGTGTGTGTGTGTGTGTGTGTGTGTGTGTGTGTGTGTGTGTGTGTGTGTGTGTGTGGACAGGGCTGCTGGCAAGATGGCACTCCACTGTTGTGAGTACTCTGAGGGGGGGGGGGTGCTCCGAGGCAAAGCCAAGGACACGGACCCATGTGACTGATGGCAGCACAATAAAGTGAGCATCTCTTCTCCCCTCTAGTACTCAGAGGGATAACGAATGGTTCTCCGGTTCTCCGGGGCACGTGCTCGTTGTTCTCCGCGGTCAGTCGGCCGCTCGTGGGCGCCATGGCGACCGGCGGGGCTTCAGCTTCCTCCTCGACCGGCTGTCAGTCGACGTCTGCAGTGACCTTCTGAACATGAAGGAGCCATCTGGTCATGGTTCTCCAGAGCGATGCCACAGCAGAACCATGTCTGGTTCCACAGAGAAACTTTCAACCAGGGTTCTATAAAGAACCATTTCTGGTGCCACAGAGAAACTTTCAACAAGGGTTCTTTAAAGAACCAGTTATGGTTCCATTAGAACCTTTCAACCAGTGTTCTATAAAGAACCATTTCTGGTGCCACAGCAAAACTTTCAACCAGGGTTCTTTAAAGAACCATTTCTGGTTCCATTAGAAACTTTCAACCAGGGTTCTATAAAAAAACATTTCTGGTTCCATTAGAACCTTTCTACCAGGGTTCTATAAAGAGCCATTTCTGGTTCCATTAGAACCTTTCAACCAGGGTTCTTTAAAGAACCATTTCTGGTTCCATTAGAACCTTTCAACCAGGGTTCTATAAAGAACCATTTCTGGTTCCATTAGAACCTTTCAACCAGGGTTCTATAAAGAACCATTTCTGGTTCCATTAGAACCTTTCAACCAGGGTTCTATAAAGAACCATTTCTGGTTCCATTAGAACCTTTCAACCAGGGTTGTATAAAGAACCGTTTCTGGTGCCACAGAGAAACTTTCAAGCAAGTTCTTTAAAGAACCATTTCTGGTTCCATTAGAACCTTTCAACCAGGGTTCTATAAAGAACCATTTCTGGTTCCATTAGAACCTTTCAACCAGGGTTGTATAAAGAACCGTTTCTGGTGCCACAGAGAAACTTTCAACCAGGGTTCTTTAAAGAACCATTTCTGGTTCCATTAGAACCTTTCAACCAGGGTTCTATAAAGAACCATTTCTGGTTCCATTAGAACCTTTCTACCAGGGTTCTATAAAGAGCCATTTCTGGTTCCATTAGAACCTTTCAACCAGGGTTCTTTAAAGAACCATTTCTGGTTCCATTATAAACTTTTAACCAGGGTTCTAGAAAGAACCATGTTTGGTTCCATTAGAAACTTTAACCAGGGTTCTATAAAGAACCATTTCTGGTGCCACAGAGAAACTTTCTACCAGGGTTCTTTAAAGAACCATAACCATACGAGGGTTTGTAAATATAGTAAATACATAAAACTGAGCTGAATGGATTAAGACGACTCGGCACATCGCGGATTAAACTCTCGCGTTGTTGTTGTTGTTGTTGTTTTAGTTTTTTGCCACCCGGTGTAATACCTGTGTTCAGCACAAACAAATGAAATCAGCTAATGACTCGCCGGGGTGTGATGATGATTCTTTAAAAAGGGAGAGAGGCCTCGCTTCGCCCATTGTTGTTGGCAGAAGACTACCCCCCCCCCTCCCCCTGTTATACATGAACACATTCCCTTGGAACAAAACAGGTTCAACTGGCAGAAGAATAAATAAATAGAAGAAGTTTCCTTCATTCGGCGTCCCTGCCGGTGCAATGAAGGAGCACATTTACATATCAAAGGGCGGCGAACGCCACGGCGAGAATTCCAAGCGTGTTCCGTGACACGGGAGGAACTCGCTCGGTCCTCCTCGCGCAAATCCCTCCGCCGGTACACTTCCCCGTTGTGTCCGCAGTAAAAAAAAACGAAAAAAATATAAGAGGTGCAAACACACCGGCGGCGGCGCCCTAATGAAACACTTCAAACACGCAGAGGTGTGTGTGTGTGTGTGTGTGTGTGTGTGTGTGTGTGCACGTCGATTAAGGATGACACACGCGAGATGTGTGTGTTCCTGACTGCGTACGCCACTGGTTCTGAGCGCATAAGTAGGTCATCTTCCATGGAGGGGGGGGGGTTAAGAAATGATACACGCAGTCAGAATTAAAGTTTTTTTTCCCTTCCCTTTCTGAGAAGTCTCCCTCACGGCCTCCCGATCCGATTCCATTCTCCCCGAGTCGAGCGTTGACACATTAGCGCGTTTTCTCATTAACTCGGAGTTTCTCATTACCCCTCCGCTGGCCCCGTTTCTATTCCTCGTGAACAACAGATATCCTCAGACACGCTCGGACGTCGGCGGGTATCAGAAAGGAAAAAAAAGTCGGCGTCCCACGCTCCCAAACACCAGGATGTGTAAATTAAACTTAAGAGACGTGCTTGACAGTTAATAATATGTCTGTCGGCGAGGCCGCTCACCTCCTCCGTCTGCTGAAGAAACGAGCCGCAATTTGTTCTCCCCGTCGTCGTCTCTCTTCTCTACTTAACTAGAATGGGCACTCGGTAGAGCGCATAGCTTCACATATCACAAAATTGGGCATTGAATTGTGAACATTTTGGCATTCGTTTTATGCCAATTGGATAAAGATTGACCGCGCTATGGTGAAAAGAAGATTTTGACCTTTTCATGACCTTGACCTTGACCTTTGACCCGATCGCTCCCAGAATCTAATCAAATGGTCCCCGGATAATAACCAATCATCTCACCAAATTTCATGCGATTCGGTTTCATACTTTTTGAGTTATGCGAGGAACACGCATACAAATAAATAAATACACGGCGTCATCCGACAACATTTCGCAGAAGGCGCACGTCGTCGCCGAGCGCGGAGGCTCCTCGAGGTCACGCACGGCGCCCTCTGGTGGCTGGTTGAAGCTAGCTGCCATTAGTCACGAGTTGTCAGTGCGCAGCGGCTAGCTGCGGCTATCTAACTAGCTAATTAGTAGCTAGCTCTCTAGGTAGCTGTCGTCGGGTGTCTCTCCGTGTCGTGCTGGATTAGCCTGCTAGCGATTGTAGCTAAAGCAAGCTAACCGCACGCATCCGAGGCAGAACACCGCTGACCCCACCTGCTCCACATGTTCGTGATGCGTCTGTGGCTCAGCGGTTAGCAGGCGCGTCTTTCCATCAGAGGGTTGGCGGTTCGATCCCCGCCCTAGTCGACGTGCCCTTGAGCAAGGCACTAAACCCTGAACTGCTCCCTGTAGCGGTGTATGAATGTAACATGAGTTATCTTTGGATAAGAGTGTCGGCTAAATGACATGTGATGCAACGCTCTCCTCCTTTAAATGTAGAATATTATTGATTAGTAATTAGTCAAAATTACCCCCCCCCACCCCCGCGCGAGACGCCGGCTAATGAGGCCGGCGACATGTACGCCTCCTGCTGTCCACCTCACCGACATCTCCATCCCCCCCTCCCCCTCCTCCTCCTCCTCCTCCACCTGCGTGTGGATTTCTGCTGAGCTCAGCAACGCTGTCTCCGCGGTGGTTCGTGATGTGCTAGACAAACTATTTATAGGTCGCCCTGCATTCATATCACATTTAACCCTTGTGTTGCCTTCGGGTCATTTTGACCCGAATCAATATTACACCCTCCCCCCGCCTTAGGATTAATTTGACCCCATTCAATGTTTAATGTCGGTGTTCTTTCGGTGGTCAACAAACAAACATAAAGTGCCTCACACTTAAACTTGGAAAACAATATTAATTCTAATAATTTCCTGGAGGTTTTAATTGCTGGCGTCAAATTGAACCCAAAGGGTAAAATATGTTAGTAGATATAAAGGTAACAGGAGGGTGAAACATTGAATCGGGTCAAAATGACCCAGAGGTGGGGGGAGGGTGTAATATTGATTCGGGTCAAAATGACCCGAAGGCAACACAAGGGTTAAATTGCCTTTTTTTGGAGTCATTTTGACATTGTAAAAAAAAAAATCTTGATTATTGATTATTATCAATAAACTGAGTTCCATTCGATGCTGATTTTCCCGATGACGACTGAACTAATGCCGTAAGTTTTCCGGCTCCTTCTTCTCCTCCTCCT